>NW_008752091.1:216498-253571 GCF_000715545.1 Opisthorchis viverrini | reverse complement strand
CCTTTTCTAACCCGTCCTTCCTCGGGGGAAGACAGCATCGCTGTCTCCATAAATATGGACATGCTGGTCGCCTGGGGGAAACACCTTACTGCCTTCACACTCCTATCTCAAAGGAGAGTACGATTTTACCCCCAGACCGTCTCGTACCACGATTACTCTTAGTGCAGGGTCTCGCCGCTCTTGGTCTGGCTGCTCCTCTTTGGCCTTCCTGGCATGGTTTCACCTTGTGGAACGAAGTTCCAGCCAGTGTAGCCTGCGGGATCATTGCAGCACTCAAGCCCGACCACCACGTCAAGGTGGCAGCTTTAGGTCGAGCACATTTGTGAGAATTTCAGGTTACTTTAAACGCCAACAAAAGACTTTGCGAATGATCCGTGAGGTTCCCAAAGCCCGGTTCAACTTTTTCTTGCCATGTTAAATAACTGAATCCAATGGCCAAAAAGTGTATTCTTTTGACGACGGTGGTTTTTGACCTGCAACATTTCACAGTTCAGTGACGCATCAATAGACAATATGTACCCAAATCCTGTTAGGGGCCACTGCCTTTTCTGTTATCTCCTTCTGGCCTTCGTCTTTGTTTCTTGGATGGTTAGAGGATAAGATATTGATCGGTTGTAATGACCAGGTGACGGAAACTGTAAACAGTGTGATGATTTATCACGTACTACACTGTGCTCTCTGAGTCGTCTCAAGAGTCGTTTATCAGTCAGACAGACAGGAGTACCCATATGGGGTGAGGTCGGGGTACGATTTTCTCCTAAAAAGAATACGTTCACAGCCATATGATTATTCAAGTGCCAGTTTGCTAGTAGTGGGTTACCCTACATGCCTGTTTTCTAACATGTTCCCAGTGTTCTTTCTTGCTGGAAATAGGTTAAACATGACCAACCATTGACGAATCCAGGTTTGGATAGACTAGTTGGGCATCGAATGACTGAAGTAATGACTATAATAAGAACGAAAAATTGTAATTTCTTCCTGTCAGTGAATCTACACTGAGAGCACACAAGCACTGTACAGCCGTTTCATCCTTGGTAAAAGTCATCAGTGGCGCGCTTTTCAAAATACTTTAGTGACTCTGGAACCCAAGGCATCTCCACTGGTAGTTCTAACATTTGAACTTCAGGCTATGAGACGCTGATCAGCATCGTGATTAACTAGGTCTTAGGGCATGACGACATTTGTGAAATCTACGTGATATGCCCAAGCGTTGCTTGCTACTCGAGTAACGACTTCTTAGATTGAAAGTTTGCTCAAGATGTGAGTTATTCTTCCTCAAAGACACAATGCTGCTGTTAGTGGTAGCGGGGTTGTCGATACTTCATATGTTCTTGGAAGGGATTATTCTCCAACTGGCCACTTCGATCACCATTAACAGCAGCAACAAACCAGACCTGGATAGATAGAGAGATAGGTAGGTAAATACAGTAGATAGATAGGCAGATGGATATATATATATATATATATATATGTATATACAGATGGGTAAATATATAAATGGATGGATAGATGGAGAGTGGTTGATAACATTATTTGGGAGGCTGTCGGGCGTAACGTTGTTTGTGCTGAAAAGGCGGAAATATTACTGAATTCCAATGTAAGAACAGTTTTAAATGCATGATACCTTTGCCATATTTCTTCTGCTTTTTTGCTTCAAACTTCAAATTTAGCCCTCCGAAGAGAATTTCCTTTGCACGGCTCTAACTGATCTTTACGAATTAAATTCGCTTCTCTCAGCAAAAAGATCCCACGTGAAGGATTCCTTTGTGAAATTCGTGAACGCCGTAATTACTCAATATTTGTCACACACAAAGTAAGCTTCGCAAAAGGATAATCTGTCGTGGAATGAAACCACTGAATTGAAATTACAGTTTCAGCCCTCTTGACTGTTATCCGTTACGTGGCCAACCAAGATGGTCAGATGACGCATTTGAATATTGTGTGAATATTGTGAATCACTCTACAAAAGCTTTTCCTGACCGCTTCAAGGTTATGCTACAGTTTTGTGCACGGATCAATTGGAACACTGAATCCGGTAGAGCGAATCAAGGTTAGAGAATAACATTTAGGCATTATGGAGTCCAGTGATTTGCATCACGTTTACTTAAGAGAAAAACGGTATTTTCACGAACAGTTTTGTTGTTACGGTTTTTTCTCGGCCTTATTGAAAAATAAATCCAAAGTCATAAAAGTTTGAATGGAACAAAACTGAGACTGTGGACAGATTAATCTTGAGTTATGGACACATTCTCGTACATTATTCACATGGGATCTTTGACGAGTACACAAAACGGACTGTTTTCCCCATTTTAAACTCGCTGGTGGTCTCTGATTCATTTTTTGAGGTTTATTTACGCAGCTGACTCTAAACTGCCTCCTGAGGAAACCCCTGAGACCTGACAGAAATTGAATCAGTGTGTTCAGTGATGATGCAAGTCTGGTTTCTCGACTGTCCCTTGAGTGTAAGAATGAAACTGGCAACTATTGTTAGGAACTGTCTGACCGCACCCTGCTGTTTACATCCATACAGCCTTGTAGTGTGCATCGTAATGACACATGTCCAAAACGTGGTCACTCAACATGATTGTTGCTGTCGGTTTGCATGAGTCATTGTCATAACCATATATACGCCCTATCCACAAACGTCAATATCCGTTCCTCGCCTCTTGTTGAAACACGCCTAGATGACAGTCATCGTATGATCGTAGAGTTAAAGAAATCGTATGCGCATTTGGTGTCTACAAGAGTTGAGGCATGCTGCCTTCTGATTGGTTCCCGTAGGTGACCAATCCACTTGGACTTTCATGCGCGCCAGAAACGAGGGCGATCGCCATTCCGAGCGCTAAAACAGGAAAACGCTGACATGTGACGCTTAAAAAGCTGGGACAGTATCTACAAATGAAGTTCTCTCAAAACCTAGATATGGATTAAATTTGTTATCTACCTTCTACAGCTATGGAGCCTACTGCTGCAATTACCAAATTTTACACGTTTTGTGGATAAAAAGCGGACGGCTTAGCTGATTTGGATATTAGAGAAAAAGTACTTCTTCTTTATAACAAAACATTGGTAAGTTTATTGATCGAAGAGTTGAAATTTTCACTATTCTCTCGCAGTTTTTGAAAGCACTAGTGAATTAAAGCAAAGCAAACTGTACCAAATGCTCATACTCTCTGGCACCTCTACTTGAAAAAATAGTGTCAGCATTAGAATGCAAAGGATTTTTTTTCCAGGAATCTTAACGATCATATGTGAGTAAAAACCAACCGTGTTTTGGTTTGCAAAACATGCGAATGATGGTCAGTCATAGGTATGGTGTAGTGCCATGCCGCATGTCTCAGTAAAGTGAACGACCATTGAAACTCATTAGGTGAGCACATAGAGATCAAATACTGGACCATTGGGTTAAATATCTCGATTTGTCTTGCGGATCGCACGATTAGTGAGTAACTCGCGTATTTCGTAAAATTCAGTCAAGAATGCACCTTAATTTTGAAATACCTCGTCACTTTTTTACGCAATCGTCAGTTGGCAACCCATCTAAAATCCGTAACTTGCGTTTCCAAACGTCCAAGTGTATGAGGTCACACATTTTTCTGTCGAGTTTCGGTATGTTTGGGATATCCATCAAAAATGCAGTAATAAGATTAGATAGCAAAACTTCAGAAAGTTGTGCAAGTTACGAAAATGTCTGCCGTTTTCAAACTTGTTACAAACTTGCAAGCAAGTTTGTATGTGGTACGCTCATTGACTAGTCACCAGTCCTGACAGGTGATCCGATTACTGGCAAGCCGTTCACTTACGTTTTACAGGGTGTATTGACAAACTGCTGGTCGTACCCGAACGAAAGCCTTTGTTTCTATCACGACTTCAGATATAATGAGCTGTTGGTAAGAAAATGCATTTCACGAAATTCCCTGCATACATTGCATCTAACTGATGAGACAGATCAATCCATAACTCAATGGGTAGATCAGGCGATTGAGAAGTGTCTGAAAAGTGGAAGTGCAAAGGTGTCGAAAATTATTGAGGCAAACTATTTGATAAAATAAACTACTCACAAGATTGCTGAATGCTCTCCGACAGCCCAAGACCGGTTTTGTTCTTCTTGTGGCTCATCAGTCAGGCGCGGTCCCCGAGTTTCTGTCAACCTTATGTTCTACTTGAACCCAAATCGGACTGATTGCGATAAATACACTCACTTGCAAATCAGTTTAGTCAATGTGTCAGGATGGAAGGATGTTTTTTATACTTGTAATTTCTTCTTTTAAAAATGACAAAAAATTTTACGTGTTCATCAAACAAAACCCCTAAAGCTTTCCCGACAATGCTCGTGAGTCGTAAGTGTGAATCCCTTGAAAATCGCACTCAGTAAGCCTTCCGACTTTTAGTCTCCACTGGATAATTCGTTCAAGTCGACGATGGAGTTAGTCAGGAAGTTGATAAATAGGAGCCCTCATTTACATCAGCTGTACTCATCTACTGCAAAACAAGTTGTTTTTGTCCCAGCTAACCTATGCTGTAATATTTTAACCCCTGTTTGAAACACTGAAGAATCAAAATCACCCCATCCAGTCTACTTGACTCTTTGTCCTTGTGAGGAGTTTTCCAAATCGTAATTTAGCAAGTTCACTGACCAGAAATAAGCCGTCTTCATTCGAACCACCAAATGTTTTCCGAAGTTTTGTGCGTGTCTGTTTGGTAATAAATGGACGATTTTCTGAGACTAACATGTGTTTTTTTCTACGTACGCGCGCTTTAACGTTTAAAGGCTGAAATGAATCAGCTGATTGTTTGGAAGGGAGCTATGTGGTCAAATAAATGATGATTTTAATTGGATGTCCATTTTTCATTAGTTTTATTCTGTTCAATCATTGAGGCATATCTAACCAATGAAGACTCACGTCCGAGCCAGTTAACTCCCGAAAAACTCAATGTTTGACCAGATTTCTATCGAAATTTGTTGCCATTGGCAACCCCAAAACCATGCATACCAAATCGAGAGATGAGGGCAGATGTAGTTCGTCCAGTTGAAATTGTCCAACTGTCAATCATTGGTGAGAAGCGTAGGTTGGATTTTGAGACAGACATCATAACCTAAGAACATTGGGGATAGACAGCAAGATAAAGCACGACGGTTTTACTTGCAAATGAAGGCAACCTCTCCCTTTCAAAATGAATCACCCTCAGATGGTCGTTTGAAATCAGATGGTTGCATTTAGCATGCCATTATCACATTTCTATCTATCAGAAAGTGGTTTTCTGTATTATCCGCGAAGCTCGTGTCAGGCCAGGATGTCCAAAAGTCCATCTCGGAGACCAACCTGGTCTCTTCATTAGAAAGTCTGGTATGAGTGGGGGGGGGGCATGAGAATAACTATGAAGTCTAGCCGTCATACGAGAATTGCACAGAATTTGCCCTTTGTGTTTATGTAGAGAAGCGGCCAAAGAACGTCAGTCAAAGCTTGTCTTGTGGTCGACATGCATTGTCTGCGAATAGTTTTTTTTTATTGGAGCAATGACTGCATTAGGTGTCGCCGAATTCTCAGCAGGAGTACTATTTTGAATGCAAAGTTTTGGACTATGGTGATATAACAAGGAACTGAGATGATTTGTGTATCCCATGCACGAAAGAATAAAATGTAGCGGTGAATTTTCAGAGATGATGATAGGTTTTAGGTGAACCCCAAAAGTGACAGTGGGCTGTTGACACTGTCGTCATTTGAGTAGTATCATATCGGAGAAAGATATCCTCAGTAACTAAGATGGCGAAACAATGAAAACATAAAAGGAACTTTGCGCAGCTCATCTGGCTGAAAATATTACAAAAAAGGAATGTTAAAAATTCTCCGTTAGGATCATCTTCAGCTGCGAATGAAGAGCTCAGTATGTGTACATAGTGACTGTATGTGTATATAATGGACAGTGATAGTTTCATCCCATTTAAATTAGTTGCATATGGCGATTTAAGCCACCATCATAGCCAGCAAACATTCTTCCTTTTGATGAAGCCTCTTGTTTGAATTGAACGTTGACCATACCGCGCATATCCTCTCAACGTTGCTCGATTCGGCAATAGTGTAGTCGATTTTGTGTAAGCACTGTCTTCAAAAAAACCGCGAATATTATAGTTGACGTTTCAGGCCAGCCAATCGTTTAGATGTTCAAACTCATTCACTTGCTGGATCACGATCAATTTGAGTTTTGGCGAACACCAATTTGGTTTTAACGGGAGACGCCAAATGAAACTCACGCCCATGGTATTTTTCAGTCAAATGTGTTGCATAGGGAAGACCTCACAACTAAGTCTTATTCCAGCACTTGAAGCAGGGTTCTTCGGTGAGTTTGCTGAACATTTCGAAAGCCCACGACGAATTTTACTTATTTTGAGACCCTACTTGAACACTAAATGTTGCGCAGCTTGCAAGATGCCCTCATCTGCAAAGGAAGTTTAAGGGAGTGTTTTCAGAATTCGTAATTCAGTTGCGTGCAGTGCGCAATGGTGGATTATTTGCAAGCATTTTCCCGGCATGTCTTGTTTCCTGAATCCAAACCACAGAATGGGGAAAAGTTACCGTGTGCTGAGCTCTAACTGGAGCGAAACTGTGGTTTGAAGTGCTCTGTGTGGAGTAGCCAAAGTAGAGCAGAATTAGGGAGCGTAGTTTATACGAGCACTACTCCAACGAGAGCGATGTAAATATGAATTCCACCTTGGAAACTTCAACGGTACAAGACGAAATTATAGCATCTTGAAATGAATATTTTTCGCAGCATATATACATCACATCTATTTCTTTGAGTAAACCGTTGAGCGTCAGCACGTGGGCGTTACACGAACCAATTTGGAAACACTTTCTGAAATGACAGAAGTCAAACAGAACAAGTTGGTCGCAACGTTTATCTAACACTTTTGGGACCATCGAGTAAAATGGTTTGAAATATTTGTGATGGGCTGAGGTCATTATGTGTCATTTTTGTACAGGAGTGTAACATAATCAGACATTTTAAAAACGACAACCAAAGTTTGTGAATCAATTCAGTGTTAAGCTGTTTCAGTTATCCTGTCACGGGGGGGGGCATGGTCGAAAGTGTGAAAAAAGCGACTTCACATGTGATCTTGATTGCAACGGAACAAAGCTATCAAAAGAATAGTGGTTGTTTTCTAATTATGCGGACTGAATAGTCCACCAAAAAAAAGTGAATTCCAAATACGATTTGTTTGGACTTTTTCTGTTAACACTATAACACCCCCAGTATATTCATGCTTCGATAGTTTGTTCGCTTGTCAGATGCTAGGACCATCCAAATAACTGGATATATCTGCTGGAAGCATAATGAAGAGTGGCGCATGGGGTGTGTACTTTTTATCAATGATGCACCATAAACGTGATTCCCTTTGCGACACACATTAGCGTCTGTCAGATTGGGCGATGATGGGGCTGTAATGTGAACGACAGAAAAAAAAGTTGGATGAGAACCGCTGATCGAATGGTGTGGGTGCTGCGCTTATCAAAATTAAGACAGCTATCACTGCGTCCTCGTGTAATTCACTGATTACATGCACCTGTGCCTCATACACGCAGATTACGTGTATAGGTGATCTAAACCGGTTCGCCACTGGCGAGCTTGTGCAGTTACCATACTCCGTCAGTTTGGCAGTGTAAAAGTGATAATGGGATTTTGTTTGCCCCCAGTAAGTTTCTATAATTTATTTACAATCTTTCCGTATAACAATCAAATGGAAAGTGACAATAACATCTAACCAAATTTATAATAGTCAATAACAACAATATTGTTGAGGGCGACCGAACGGAGGTCGACTTTAGAGACGTGCTGGGACTGTTGGTTACACTGGTAAATGTTTTTTAATCTTAGGGTGCGGAGTACTTCGGAATTTTGATAACTGCATTTCTAAGAACACACTTGATGGGGAATGAGTTTGACACAGTTTAACGTGCTTCTCTCTAAACAGGATCAAAACTGCCCACTGATTAATTTGAGAACTATTCAAAGTACCCGCCACGCAGTGGATCATCAACTGAAAACCAAAAGTCAATGCGCCATTCGTTCTGGCCCCATTTTCCGCGTGTCTTAACCAAGCCACAGAAAAATCTCACTGAATGAAGCCTTCTATTGTGTTTTCTCCTGCAGTAGAATAACCTCCTTAAGGGGACTCCATTTAGGGTTATGACTTTTAACATGCTTTCTCCTAAACCCCGGTAAACTTTCAGAGGATTTATGTGGGTTCCACTAGGATCGCTGTTGAGCTATATACGTGGAGGGATTTCAAATGAATCTAATTTCTCTTCCCAATGTATTCAATACAGTAAGCAGTCAAAACGATATCCGTTATTACAGGTTAATAGTTCCAACAGGTTCGGTTCTTTTTAAATTGTCGGAAAGTTTCAAAGGGTGTATTAATTAATTATCAGAATGTTGTTTCCTATAGAACACCTCTTTTTCATAATATCCGTTTTTGTTCCGGACCGAACAGCATCTTCGATGATTCGAATTAAAATAAAACAAGCGAGGTATGGAACCTGATGATGAGTAGTCTCACTTTAGACAAGCCCCTTTGCAAGAGTCTCGAGTCAGAACCATTATAAATAGTGAACAACCTTCATTAGAAAACGGTCCTCATGAACAGTTTGACAATATCATGCTTTTACATTAGATGACTCATTGTTGAGATTGTTATTCGGCAAAGAGCCATATTGTTTAAGTTAGTTTGCAAATGTAGTGTTTTGTGTAACAATCTGAACTTAACGACAGTTTTTTCATTAAAGCTCCTTGAGTATGGTCCACTTGATCTTAATCGGAAATTTACGTCACTCAACAAACCATCTTTCCTGTGCTATAGCGTCCTTCTCATATCTCATGAAACCACCAAGGTCGGATATCTATCGGTGAGGGGGTTTCTTCTATTTACAAATCACCAGGACTTACATGACCATCTATTTTGAAAAAAAAAACAGTTTGCTGAGAGTTCCAAGCACATGCGCAAGGTTCATCAGTTCAACACCAATTGTAGAGTGCTGATTAAAACTTGACCTAACCTGGGTGATATGAACAAGGACCAAAAGTTTGAATGTGGTTAGTTGCCTCGACTTTGTATTAAGTTACATTCGGAGAATAAACATGCAGAGAATTCGGATGAACGTTCCGGTTTCCCGCCTCACCAAGTTTGAGTGTATCATGGTGCTTCTATCTTCGGAGATTCCAGAGGAGTTTTTTGACGAGGGCTACTTCTTTCGGAAGGGCGCATACCTCCTGCATGTGGTAGACATCTTTTCAAAAGTTCAAGACAACACTTCGCCGTGGAAAACATGAAAACTTATGCAACACTCTAAATTGATTTTGCCGTATCTATCTAAGTGAGTCCCATAAATAGAATGACAATGCGTTGAAAACGAATGACACATATGAGGGTGGAATTTGTTTAATTTTGCAAACATGTGTGAGTTACATGAATAATGTCACCGGTACCAGAAGATTTTTGCGTGTACGAAATTTCGCTTTTCACTTCTAGATGACGTGTAACATTCCGTCCAAATTATCCATCTGAATCACGAGGTTTCGCAACAAATTTCTTAAGAGTAGAGTCGAATTCGTCCCTTAGATTTTAGGTGGACGTTCCAAATGTACAATCCTTTCGCAAGCCTTTGTTTCACACATTCTGGTGCAAATCGATGAATGGGTCTGTATTCGTCAACCCCAGCATTATACTCACAAAACTAGCGACTTTCTGTACTTATATAAGTGTGAAGACTTACCACTTTATAGGCATGGAAACAATTATGCTCATCAGAAACTCGAAAATTCTGGGTTACCTTACTTTGCCGTTCCATACGGCTCAGCTGAATTCTTTGCAAGTCGCACTTCATCTGTATGTTAACCCGACATCAAATTAAGCTCAGATCCTATCACATACAATTCAGCAATATGGTCAATTCATCGGTTGTGTTGATGGAATAGATTTTTATCAGTGTTAGTTGAGCACAAAACGTAATGAATCGTTTCCATTGCAACGAACCAGTAAGTTTTTCTCGCTTGGCTGTGGAAAAATTTTAGTTCGTGCCTTAACAGTCTCAAAGGATATTTCCTTTTGGACGGTTTATTCGACTAACTGGTGCACGTTTGTGGAAATACAAACGTTTAGCTAATTTTTTGATCCTCTACGACTAATCGCCATCTCCTTAATAAGCAGTTAGAGCTGGTTTCTTGTGAGTAACAGTAATGTTCATTACTGTATTCCGACACCGAGTCGATCCAGTGTCCTTCAAGGACGACCACAGCATAAATACCATTTGAGTCATCCTGTGAGTATTCTTGGTTGGTGGCAACCGGTGTGTAGCCAGGTCCTAAATCTGGCATCAGACCAAAACGTCCTTTGGAGATAGAATCAGTTTTTCTATTTACTTACGCACATTCTGTTTTAGCATACACAAAACTCTAATATGTTTCAAAGGCGAAGGTGCGAATTAGCACTGGATCTGAACCACCTCGTTGTCAAAACAATCCCGAATATTAGCGAAATACATTCATTTGAAAACAAATTTAGTTTTGTGAGTAGTAGTGTAGTAGTAGTAGTAGTGTACCAAGTCCCGGATATTATTCAAAACAGACCAAAGTAGAAAACAAACTACCCGTTTTGTTTGCTTGTTCAAAAATTTCATTCTTCATAATCTCATTATCCATGAGTTAGTTCTTTATGCATACAATTTTCCAACATATCGAGTGATGTAACAGGCCATTTGATGTCGAAAAGTAGAATTTCCCCATGCTGGCCAGGAAGCATAAACCTTAGTGTCCTTAGAAAAAAAGAGTGAAAGATAAAGCTTTTTATCTTTTAAGATGATGCTTAAGAAACGCTGCTCATTTCTACCGCAACATAACATAATATATGAGTATTTTTCCATTTTCGGTGAAGGAATTTCATAAAATATTCAGCGCTCAAAAAGCTGTTTCGAGTCCGATGAAGGCCAATTTTTTCCAGAATGGGTGCTGGAAAAAAGGAATGTAATGAGGGTGTAGAACAACGCCTTGCTAAAACCACCAGAGGCGTAAAATTCATAATTAGCAAATTCAATCCATCCATTTGTGAGCTGTTTGAAAAAGAGACAGCTGCGCTGAGTTTTTGGTGAGAAAACGCAGCCGCGTGAGCTTAATTAAGTATTCCGCTTGAATAAAGTTGCAATTACTCGCGTGGTATTCAACTTCTAGCAATATGGGGCACCATATCAGTGGCTGTTAATCAGTAACTCAAGAATAAAACCCAAACAGCGGATAACTTAATCACTGACTTTTTTCATGGAAGTCGTATCACAGGGACTCTAGAACTGAGCGTCCTTATGTACTTTTTGCGGACATAAATCAGTCTTGCAGTGCGAACGCTTACGGAAGCTTGAAAAATCACATTTTTTGACAAGTGCTTTTTTACTAGACACTAAAGAGAAAAATTTGACGGAGATTAGCAGATTGCTTTCCGAACCAACAAGCAGAAGTGTGTTAGGCTACCACAGTTTGTGTGTTCTTTCGATGTCCTTATCTGAAAAGGGTAGAGGCTATGTAGCGTTTCACTTCACGTCGATTCCCCAGTTGGGCAATTCATTTCTCAGATCAGACGAACAAGGAGAATAAAGACCTTTTCCAACGTACAGCTTCTTTTGCTGGGACAGAGACCGTCTATTTTGACACGGTTGCACTTGATCAATAATTTTCTGGGCATTGTTTTAATGTACCCAGAAAAATGCAGGGCTGGAAATTCGAACACTCGACCTTCACTGATTTGATCCTCCTTAGTCAGCTGAAGAGGCAGCTCATAGAGGCAGTTATATCGAATGAAGGAACACAGTGCACAATGGTATATCGCCATACAGAGTACCAAAGTGGCAGGCAGGGATATTGTTGAAGCGCAGAATTTGAGTCAGGGAATTTACATTATATCAGAGCATCTCTGAAGATGGTACGAAAGAAGGAATGTCTCCTACTAAGATAGGCTGGTTGCCTCCAAGTCTCCTCTCGCCTGAACCCCCAAGCCAAAGGTGCATACTGATTTCTAATTGCTTCGGTCGAGGGCAAGATGGCTCAGTAGGTAAGGCGTGAACGTAGTGACTGGAAGGTCCGTGGTTTGAAAATGACTTCTATATTTCGAGTTCCCCTGTCTAGACTACCTGGCAGTATCCCAGCCCTTGTGCTTCTCTCTGGTGGCGTGGCCACTAGTCACAAGTTTTTTTGTTCAAGAATTCATGGTTTTAGGCGAAGCACTCAGGGATGGTAAGCTGGCTATATCGGTTATCTAATCATCGGCTATATGGTTTCCCCTCATGAATGAACAGCCGTGTGTATTTTTGTCTCTTCATTCAGTCGACGGCTAAACCAGGGGGCCGTAATAAATCGTCAAAAGCCACCAGACTGTCGACTACGTGGTCTTATCTGCTAGTTCAATATTTACTTAAGCGCAGATATTGATACATTTCCATTTGTTCCAAATATTTCCACTGATAAAGGTTTTCTTTCTGTGACGGCAAGTGAGAACACCCTGGGCTGTTTCTCGTAACACTTTTGAACTGGCGATCGCAGTCTATTTAAAATTTGTTGTTATATTTTTCTTGTCACCAGATAATCTGTTACTGCGTACGAAAAACTTATGGTGACCGTGGTGGCCATATGATGGATGGGACAAAATTTCCACCACTGATTAACTAATTAGTCAATGTGCTATTCAGCCAAGCGCACGTGGTTACCAAATTATCCCACATACCCGTTTCTGGACATTCGATTGGTTCGCCTCTTGTTTAGGCTTCGGTTTTGAGAATAACGAACCAGAAACATTGTGAATGTTCCACAATTATGCTGCGGGCACAAGGAAATAATGAACAGAAACATCGAATTTGTCTATCGTGACAAAAGCTAATCATCTGTTTGGAATTGTTAGCCGAAATACATGCCAGTCCGTTAGGCACGTTTGTGGCTTTCGGGGACAGTTGTCGTCAGTCTCGTGTTGGGTCTGTTCGTAGTATTGATCTTAAACGACATGGTTCTGATTTTCATTCCCAACCTTCGACTCAAAAACATTGTAGATGATAGCCACTTCCGGTCCGAGCCATTTGTTCACAGAACTACCATAATGAGGATCATTTCAAGTAAACATTCGTTAAAAGATAAACTGTCGTAAACAGATGCCTAGAATATGACTGTCAATATTGTGCTGGCTTCGAAGCAGTGTAGCTGTAGCAGGACCTTTTTCCTGTTCACTTTCACCGTGATTAAACAAATTATTAGACCCACCTTGGTGGAAACCGTCCAAGAAATTTCTGTTTACAAGTGATTCGTACACACATATTGTTGCACTTTCACCAGTGGTCAAGATCTGTGACTGTTTTATAAGCTTACGACTTTCAGTAGGATAGTTGAAAGCGATTAGATGACTACGGTTTGTATTCAGGCCGACGTTATGTTTGTTTACTCACTAGATTTCTGGACTAGCCCTGTAACCAGATTACATGAAACTTGGTGCATCCGAGTGCTGAGAGAGCGTAGAAAAAGAAGTAAGGGCATAGGGACGGTTTTATTCAGCTGAGTTTTGTCAGTCCATGTTATTTTCTTGGAAAATCTCGCAGAAGAAAACCTAAGGCTGTGTTGAAAAGAAGGGGTTATCCTTGAGAACGGACAGCGACCGTAGCGGTACTGTAGATGCCCAGTACAAGCCAAAACAGCCTAATATACTGTATCAGTACGAGTTGGTCCTACTAGTGGCACTGATAATTATTTCTTGTCAGATCGTTTGGCACGAAACGGTGAAACATAGGAAGTTCCAGCTCTTATGAGGCTTTGTCGTTACAGGCAACTTGAGGTGGGTCTGAGCTTTTTGTTGCCCAGTGCTCAATTTCACTGCCTTTTCATTGATACCACAGAACTTGCTTTTCTGAATTAAGGGCACATCATTAACGCTACTAACGCCAAGTAGGGGTTCGCTGTTTGACAATGAAATGTGTGGTTTCACAGAACGAAGTTTAAGACAGATCAGTTTTAATAAGTAATCAATCTAAATATGGTTTTCTTGCGGAACGACTGAGTTTAGGTATCTTTAATTGGGAAACATAGTTCTGGATTCTGCAATCAAATGAGTGTTGTTTCAAAGTGAGTTTCAAATTGGCTCCATTTCTTGTTGCCTGGGTTAGGTCTAAAGCCATTCGTAAGGGCTTGCAACAAATTCAAACGAGAATAGCCCCGCATTGTTCACTGATCAACGCTGACTGTCCATTTTGAAATTTTATGCAGTGAGTAATACGAAACGAACTGTCAGAAAGTGTAGTTTTCGATCATTTGTCATGGTTGGTGTGTTCAACTGTTTTAGGTTTTGCATGCACGAAATCCAGACTTCCTTTCATTTTCGATCCTCTCAGGAACATCCATGAACTCGCTCACAGTGCTTGCACAATTCCGGTGATTTTTAACCTATTTGATTGTACATAAATGAAGATTTGTAAGTACCCAACGTGATGTGCTGTGGAACTGATCATACCTAATTAACTTACGAGTTAATGAAACCTAATTTTTGCTAACTTGTTGCCGAAGTTCTTGACAGGGCCAAGTTGCTTTTGGTGATTTCTGAGATCGCAAGCGATTCATGTCCAAAAATCTTCCGTTTATTATGAAAACTGGTGTTTATTAGGGCTCTTTTCCACCTCCTTTTTTCAGTCTTTTTTCCCTTGATTGTGAACTTACTGTAGCCTTCTAGTTAATACTTTGTGAGTGTATGGCTGACAACTAAGGATCGTCAATACGACCGCCATTAATTCATCACCCTGGTTTTATGATATACTTGTCAAGGCTTAATTCAAATGCACCAAAGTGGTCGTTGAGTCCAGCCGTGATTGACACAATCTATCAAATTGCTAACATCCATCTTAACAGGATTATAGCTGCTACTGTTAATTCCAGCAGAGTGAAGTAATTAAATGTCTCGTTCATTCACGATGTAGTGGGTCAATAGACTGTCTCATCCATGTAACAGTTTAAGTTTCAAGAAGAAATTAATCCATTGATTTAGGCAAATTATCACTTTGTCTATGAGTTTGTTCGACAAAAACATGGCAGTCCGACAGTCACGTGACCTTTGTTGTTTAACCCAGGTTTTGGGGATTATTGGTTGATTGCATAAGGCATGGGCGTAATGGACCCTTGATTGTCTGTAAGAAGCGGACATAGTTGCATAGTCTGGAAGTCACATGAAATCACTACATGTGTTAGAAGTGACGTGGTTAGGGTCTGCCTTTAGGAAGCAGAAATCCGGTCTAACCGTATATGAATGACCCAAATGTAACACTCATCTCACATAGGGTTTATAGTGGGCTCCAGAACCTTGAGACGCATAAACAGAGTCCACGCCTTTCAGAGGACGGATTGAATCTAGTTTTTAACGTTTCTTTTCATCCTCCCAGTTTATGTGGTCCTCAACATGAAAGGTGTAGCTTTCGGGTGTCTCCTAGTCTCCTACTGAGCCACCATCCCTAATTTCCTATCCAGCCTGTACTTTACTTTAGTGGTGTTCGAAAAGAGAAACCATATTCGGTCCCTATGTATAACCACTCGTGTCCATTTAACATTCGGATGATCAATCATTTCGGAAGTTTTCGTAAGGCAATCTTTCAAAAAGCTCCATTACCACAAGTTAGAGCAATAGAAATCGAGTGAAAATGTGTCTTTGCTTCGTCACACAAATAATAAAATCGATAGGATCTAAGATAGTCTTATTCTGTAATCAGAAACACACGGATTAAGGGCTCCAACCACGTGGGTGCTGGGATTCCTGTGCGAATCTCCCTTTGAGGTTAAGGTTTCCATTCTGAGAGACCCGGACAAATTTCTTGGTACTTTTTGGATATTTGTAAGAGCTTTTTCAATACTTATGTGGACTGATAACGGATTATTGACACCCGGCTGCTCCACTGGTGAGGTCTTGTTCATTTTCCCGTTTCATTTTGTCAACTTTCAACAAATCGTGCAAAATAAAGGGTTTTTGATTCCTTATTTCCCTTACCAAGCTTTTTCACATGGGGCGTGCTTTCATAAATGTCAACTTGAGTCCATGCAAGAAGTGAGATCCTGTAGAAGGTCTTGCTTTTTACAAAAACCTTAGTGACCAAAATACTCATAAAGTAAATACGTCTTTCCTTCAATAAATTGATCTTGATTTATCTATTGGAGTTAATTCTGACAGCAATCGTTTATTACTGTCCTTCTACTATGCTAATTATTTAACTTCCTCATTGCACTTTTGTCCAGAGAATATCTGATTAAGCCATGTTCATTCAGCCATAAACCACTAGGAAGTGTTTGGGAAATTACACTACAGTCCGCAGAATCTATACATATTTTCCGGTCGGAAGAGGGCCAGGCAATGTAGTAATGGGACGCATGAAATGTATATCAGTCTTGCGTGTGCAAAACTTTGATTGCAAAACCCTGACGAACCAATCGGCTGTCAGGAATTTTGTGCTAGATAGTGGTGAATGATTAAGACCAAAATGCCTGACAAAACATACAGGACACCAATCGTAATAAAACAAGCAATGCATAAATTTTTCAAACAAGCCCGTATAGCTGGTGCCTTCAACAGACCCAGATGAACACCGACGACGCATATTCAGCGAACCGCACTTTGTCACAGTTTGCTCCAAACACCGCGTCTAATTCTAAAAGAGCGCTGTTGGATCATCATATTCCAAGTCCTTGACTTTTGTAAAACATGGTAGTATTAAGACAGTATTAAGACTGGTCACACCAGTACAAAGTCATTCTGCGTCAGGGCTAGACACTTGACCATAATTGGCGTGCTCTCGATGGGTGGTGCTAAGGTCATGAAACTTGCGAAAGCAGTGAGCAGGTGGAACAAATGAAGTAGATTGGCACTTGGTCGATGCTGGTATGAATATTTCACGCGATCTTTTTGAATATCTGAGGTCATGCATTTTACATTGAGAATGGCTGTTCGTGTGACTGGAAGGCTTCAGTTGCATCGGTGTTAAACATTACTTTATTGGAGATGCGAGACCCTCAGAAGCTTCCTTATGGAACTGGTGGAATCGACAGCTAGCAAAGAAGGACAGACGTTATGAAATGACCGAGGGGTCGATGAGATCCAGTTTATAGTAAAAATTTCGAATCAACCGAAACGTCACAGTTTGGTAGCTCAACGTTTCTAATGTGACGTTTGATGAGACTCATTCCAGATACCCATCATCTAATGCATAGTTTCTGATATTTACTTTGAAGCTATCAGTAATCTTGCGTACATGGTCCATGAAGTATCTGCGTGTAAGTCACTGAACAACTACCAAAAATATGCAGACTAACACGCCTGTGGTAATTCAAACAAGATATCTTCTTTTGCATTTAATATCTCTATGGTGAAAACAAGTGTTTCCCTCTTCTTTCCAACACACCGCGCATTTCCTGGTTGAGTTATTTTGGTTTACACACGAGGAATTGTTTTAGTGAAGCGTAATTGAAAAACGCGAAAAATGAAAACAAATCAGAATGCAAAACAGCTGCACAAAATATTTAAAACACTGTCTTGTTCTACCGACAGACAATTTTTGTACATTGTTACAATAGGGGCATGCGCACTAGAGTGGTCTATACGACCGGATGCATTCGCAATATGCCCAATTTCGCAAACATCAGTCATCTGTTAATTGATGTGGCTGGATGGCGCTGATACACAGTTACGGGCATCGTCATCACACCGGTGACTACCACCACCCAAATGAGAAGTTTTTGCGCGCAAACAAGTCGATTGCCACAGGCGACAACAACTTGGGACGTTTCCTGTGCGCATGGCTTGTAGTGTACGTTCTTCTAATCAGGGAGGCAGTGTTGAAATCTGTAGTCATTCAAACTGATTTCACTAACGTTTTCGTCTACCACGCAACGTAAAAGGTGGCGAAACATTTAGACGGCATACATGAAAGGATCATGAGACAACAGCTGACGAGGCTCATTTGGCTATAGTGTACACGGCAAGATACATGAATCGCGGACCATAAGACTTGAATCTGAGATGAACGTAGGTCGTGTGGAGGGAAAAACTTGCCAGTCAAATAAACAGTACAAACGCCGCACAAAAGGAAGCACATACGTAAAAACAGTTAGCAACAAAAGCTTTCATGGCGCGCCACGACCTTGGTAACGCCACATCCTCATGAGAATAGCCGACGTACGAGCGATGACCCCTAGCCCTTTGCACAATGGTCTGTTATTTTGCCTGAGTGATGGGCTGCCCAAAAAGGCACGGTTCGATTGTTTAGAAAGCCTGACTAGTGGGCAGTTTGGATAGGGATGCATCAACAACAGATATCAGCTCTTAAAAATGCGTCACTTGCAACAGACGAATATTTTATTGGGAATAATGAGTGAGATCCACTTGTCTGGGTAATGAAGGTAGCTTAGTGTCTTACAGTGGTAGCACGCAAACCAGAAGCTACAGTTCGACAGTTACATACACGTTGTTGTCTACATAGGATCAGCTGTTGGAAATGGGCAAAGGTTATCGCTGAGAGTGTTGAAAACTACAGCTTTTTGCTGTCGGAACAGTTGGTTGATTTGTGGCATGTACATAAGTGGGCACGTGGCCAATCATGAGCACAAATTAAGTGTACTGCCATGCAAGTCCTCACACACCCGAGGATTGACGATGGCTCACTTGGTGACTACGAAAAATGTGAATGGATACTGAAGCTAAGGGACACTTGATTTGAGATCATAATTAATCTGTCACTTTTTGACATCAGTAATAACAATTCGACCTAGCCTTGAATGTGGAGTTTTTCTCACGGCTATGCTTCTGGATACACTTCACGTTCTGATTGGAACAAAATCACCCATTGACATGAAACGACCTGTCATCGTTAGACAATATCCACAGAACCGTTTGAAGATGCTAACCAGGATGTATAAGAACAGGATAAGCTGATTAAACCAATGGTAAAAGCTGGCTGGTTGCTTGGTTGGCTCTCAACGTTCTACTAACAGCGGTTATCCGGAAACATACGAACTTCCTAAATATACTCACTCCCCAAAGTCAGTTGACCTGCTCTATGCTAGTCGCCGTTCTTTGCATTGTCAGTCTACTACGAATATATTTTATACAGTTGTGTAAACAATCAGACGCAGTGCACTCCCAGAGAGATATCGAAACTACTGCTCATTTGAAGGTTTTCCCACTCATTTTTCCTATTCGAAATTTTCCAAGTTATCTTGTCTTAATGTAAGTGTAAAGTTAGCATGGAAGCAGCCCAGGATAAAATTAGCCTCCAAGCCATGTCCATCACAATCAGTATACCGGCTGATTCGTGATCCTTTTCTACTGACATCAACGTTTGAAGTGCCAACCAATCGATAAATGTGGAATCAGGACCTAGAGGCGTTCAAATTATGATGCAACCGTTTTATCAGTAAGCCAATAAGTTACCGTCTTCACCTTCGCGCTTCCATACCTGTTGTCTTGATGAAGATGTTGATGGGATAGCCTTATATGCCGGCGAAATTGGAAGTGTATTTCATCAGGTAACCATAAACAACTGTCAAAACCATATCGATGCTGGTTAAGTCAGCGTATCTTCGAATCTACGTCAGTCCGCCATTGGGATGAACTTGTTGAAGCCACATTAAGTTCGGTCAGTGGTACGGGCGCGATGCATGGGAGTACACCAGGCTACACAATCGCGCTTGTGGCCGAACTGCTTCGAGTCTTGGAGCCCCTAATCACCATCAATACATATTGTTAAAAATTCTTCTGCATGCATGTGTACGCCTACGAAAGTTGGTGTTTCAACGTACGGAATGCACGCTACGCGCTCAAGGCATTTTCGGGACTATGCTCGATCAATTGATCGGTGTGTCCAGCTCACAAATCCTCGAGTTCCTTACCAGCACATCGAATGTGCTAGCCGGATATCCAGTTTCCGACCATCAGTTCGCAGCGTATCTGCTCAAACGTATGCGCACCCCTGAATGTCCGCTCAATGTGGACCAAACCGTATTCCATGTGAGTCTGGAGGTATGACGAGGTCATGAGGATTATCTGCTTACGCTCTTGGATGTTTAACGATTCCATGTTATTTGAAGGTACCTCAGAAGAATCCTTGGGACGAATGTGCAGGAGTTTGGGATCACCTCAGTCACTAACAAATAATTGGCACACTATTGCACTTACGTAAATCTTTTATGACCCATGAAGCAGTCACCATCAGCTGTGAAATAAGTCTAACCGTGAACGGTTGAATCCACTGTTTGATCACTGTGACTCTTCCATTCAGGGGATCCAGCACTCTGAAGTGGTACTGGAATGCACACATGTAATTGAATGTGTGACTGACTGACTCTGTCACCGTCCTCAAGAAAGAGCATCAGAATTAGTTAAAGCCGACATTCGATGCACATGTGGCCTAAAGGGCTAAAAACAATATCCAGATTAGTCCGTTCGCATCATGAGCAATGCACAATCGGCTCCATTCTAATTGCATTTTGTGAGGTGGATGATGCCAATGACGAAACACAAATTACAGTGATTGCACCATATTCCGGTTTAAATAGCATGGTTCACCTGTAGCACCCTTTTGGTGCCTAACTGTCATGCGACACGAAGGTTGCACAACGGCTTCGATACTGCCAGGTTGCCCAAGCCTAGACAGGGGAAGTCGAGAGGCAGAGGTTGGGTTTGAACCACGGACCTTCCGATCAGTAAATTCGCGCTCTAATCACTTCGGCCATCTAGTTTCTTTAAGTAGCATATGCACATAGCAAATTCGAAAGCCCTTCCACAAGCCTTGGCTTCAAAAACAGATGAGTGTGTCAAGCTATTTTGTGTTCTATTCATTCATTCTTGTCTTACGCTTTCAAAAGTTGATGAGCTTGATTCAAAACTGATTAGAGTCGAAATTAATCATCGTGAGCAACAGAGGGGTGTTGATACGCTCTCGCTGAGTGTGTCAGCTATTTTGTGTTCTATTCATTCATTCTTGTCTTACGCTTTCAAAAGTTGATGAGCTTGATTCAAAACTGATTAGAGTCGAAATTAATCATCGTGAGCAACAGAGGGGTGTTGATACGCTCTCGCTGAAGCACACAAACAATACGGATAGCTTTACTTTTAGTTCCTTTGGAAAGAGCGCATGCAACTGAGAAATTCCGAGCAGTATGAATCGATCGCTGCAGGACCAATAAAGGTCTAATAAACCGCTGGTTAGCGGTATCAGGTGCGTCGAACACTTTCGAGCACACAAGAAGGCCAAATTCAATTGACTGTACTTCACTGGGAATCTTTTGAGTCACACAAAATAAGATCACACTCAAAGTTCGCTTGAACTTAAAAGAAAGACTTTTACTCTTGCAGTTCTCTCACTTGATAAGGATCAGCCGGCTTTTGACAATTTTAACCGTTATCTTTTGGTTTCACTGCTACCACGGCGGTTTCTGGCTGATTTTACCATACAGTTAGCTCCAATGTTTTATTGATCAGACCTCTTCATTCATGATGAAACGTTGAGAGGACAACTAAGGCTTTGGATACATGGCGAAACACCCTATCATAAATTTGGTGACGCAGTAGGCTACCAGAAAAGATGTAGTAGGTTTTTGGCAAACTCAGTCACCCAAAAGATTGAAAGTCGAGATAAAAAGTGCGCTGCTAACACCATATAGAACGCGGACCATCAAAGTGTGGATACAGTGGAGATCAGACTGTGAATTCTGAGAAGCTAAGTTCAGCAGACTCGAAGGAAGAAATGTGAAATTAATTTAGGCTTGGTAAAGAGTGATTTGTGGGGGACAAACAGGTACTAGTGAACTGCGTGTACTCAGGCGTAACCCCATATGATCTGTTAATGTGGTCATACCACTCATATAAACAAACAACATTGCTGCCCATCACCGCTACGAACCTAATCTGTCCATATTACATGTTTTGTGAGTGGCGTCCCCCCACACCATGGAAACAGTTCATCTGTCGAGGTCATAGATTTGCCTGGTCTTTCATCTCCTGACTGTTGCTGTGGTTTGGCATAGTAGAATGAGTAATCCACTTAAGCCTGAAGTGAGCTGTATTCGTTTGCATCAGGAGAAGTATCTGTTTACAAACATGCCAAACACGTAGCTCAGGAGAGGTTTACTGTAATACTGGAAGGTTTTTCTTTCAACCTTCGAAAAGAGATGATCGTAACACGGAGAGCTCTGTCGGTAATACGAGACACCCTCTCTAGCAGTACCAATTAAACACTCATTCTGTTGCATGCAAACGCGTAAACATTGGTCAACCATCTGTCAGTGCACGCTTCATTCGGCCTAGCAACAAATCCGTGCCTCTTCCCGCTCAAAACGCAAAGCGCCGTTTGTCTGTGGGAACGGTTGACAGTGGAGTGATGAACAAACGCGCATTCTGTGCCCTTCAGTAGAACTAATGATGGAGTAAACACCTTCCAAGGAGATATGACAACTCTCGCGTACAAGAAACATTCACACCTGTTGGTCATCTTTTCTGGATATCCAAGGGTGTTTTCTATACCATTTTACTAGCGGGGAGGGACACTCACTGACAGACCACCGAAAGACTTTCGAAGATCGGTCGTCACAAGCCGCAGTACATTAGCAGCCTAACAGAACAGACAGTACCTCAAGATACCGTTATCATCGACCATTTAGGGTAGCCGAATGCCTAAAGTGAAATTACGCGTATCTTGTAAGCACACCTGTTCCTTTCCAAGGGAGTTCATTGTGCCCAGCAAGTAACGTCACTTATGGACGGCCAGAATAACCTACGTGTAATCAGTTCTAAATATGCTCACAGATTTGTTTTTAAGTTGTCTCTCATTTGGGCCTATATGTCTTAACCTGGAGACATACTCTTACCGATAAGTCAAGTATGACGAAGAGTTTGCAGACACTGGATTCTTTCTTAGGTGGTATTAGCAATCACAACGTCATCTCATTACCTAACACCAGTTTAGAGTAAACGTGGGTTTTAACGTCAGTTAGTTTTCAACCGTAGTAATCTCACGTGTTCTGTGCAAGCGTACACACGGTGCCAATTTCATACTGAGCATAAACCATGGGATCGATAGGTGGGAGACCACGTACCTGATGTAGTATGACTTAAACGCACATGTTTAAATGAAGCGATTACTGTTTTGCTATGAGGAATGTTCGCAAACGAAACCCGGATATTGGCGCTGTGGAATACATTTGGATTGTTCAGCAATTGTTGAATTCAGTAGTGTGCAGTATGCTGTCGGAAGTGAAAAGAATAGGGTTCTTGGAAAGGAAGAAAATTATCAATCAATAAAATAGGAAGGTCGGATTAAGCCTGGATACATTTAGCCTTTTCCCTCATATAATCGCTGCTCCAGAAAGTCAAGTAAAAATTGAAGCCGACAGACTTGAATAAAACTTTACAACAGCGGATAATGTAGAAAACTGTCTCTGACAAAGGGTTCCATAAACTGAACTCCATTTAAGAAGATTTCTTCTTGGTAAAAATTGTTTATTCTACAGGGAGATCACTGTTCGTTCCGAATCTAATCCGAAACGGGCCTTTATTGTTTTGAATGGAACATGAGAGCGTAAAACTGGAGATGTCTAGCAACAGAGAGTAGTTCTTGCCGGTCACAAAAAACTATTGGTGACCTAGAGACATATGGGTACCGAAGGTTTCATTTGAGACCAACTTAGGTAGTACTGGTGAAAAGAAACAGCTGAAATCCTCACCCCTCCCGCAGATTGGCTTACATTTGAGTAAGACGCGTTCTTCAGTGGCGGTTGGACCGCACGATACCGAAGAACAAAACCAGGAGTACTACCGCGATAGGGTGTCGTGATTTTGAAATAAATCCGGCGGAACATGAGATATACGATATCACAATAAACACCAAATCTTCTGAATGAAAATTTTCCACTCTATCAACTTTTGGTATAATTTTCTAACGTCCTACATATTTACATACAAATATGTTCACAACCATTACTGATCAAGTTGTTAGAGACATACGGGAATTGGTTAACTTTGAAGTACTCCTCACAGACATTGCAGTCTTACAGTAAAGGTTATTGGAGACAGCCTTGGGTTGGAAAAAAGCAGATTCTAAGTGAATCGTTCAGTTCCAACTAAAGTTTCATCAGACAGGAAACTCTGCACACAAATGGTTGATTAGTTTATTTCCATTTTGAATTCTATCCGAAAACTCGAAAAACCTACAGTGCAATTAAAGTTGAACCGTAGCTGTCTGACATACACCCAAGTGATTTGATGATAATTTATAGTTTCCATGCCTGCTTTGTTCCCCTTAATAAAAACTGAAGAAAATGTGAAGCTGTAACAAAGCGGACCGTGACCGTACGCGATCAACCGGGCAGTTAGAGGTGACTGGTGTGCTCAGTAGGCGACCGGGTAGAATGGAAATCGTCGCTTGATGAGGTCCACGCAAAATCTATTTTTATGCAAATGTGTCTACTACCAATCTCTCTCGAATGTTTCACGAATTCAGGCTGAATCGCAATTAGATATGGTAACATAAACAACATTAAAGACGCTGGGAGTAGCCAAGATCTCGTTTGTTGTTGTGGCATAGGAACTAAATACCCAATGACTAATTTGTGTTAGCAGAGGAGTTGAGGCAGCTGAAACTGGAATTTTCGACGAGCCTCGATTTCATGCCAAAAGCCAACAGAAATCTACACCTATTAATAGCTGTTCATGAACCGAATGCAGTCAACTTTTGTAACCTTTATCAGTATGGTATCCGTAATAGTTTCACCAACTTATTGATTTTTTCCGAACGTGAATTGCTCTATACCGTAGAATGAATTTTCAAAAAAATTTAGGCGTCAAATCTTGAGCACTGAATGACGGGGATCTCCTTGACAGTTATGATCGAGTTGGTTTCTTGTAGCCCCTTCGAATGTGTTGTTTAAATTGATCGTTGGGCTCTTCAGACATATCTACCAGTCACTGACCAAGCTAGTGTTTTCATTCTCGATTCCCTCAGCAACCCGAAGGTTGCGGTACGTTAGAATAGTTTTGCCCACTGAGTACTGGTACGCTGATGAATAAAAAAACAGATGTAAGGGAAGAAACTGATGTGTTAGAGGAGACTGAGCATGGAGATTGTCTCTGTAGATCATTGTTACTCCACTTTGAACCTGGCTCTGGCCTTCGTTTGTCCGGTACATATTTTCGTGAGCAATACGTGGTAAAATCGTTTCGCCGCAAGCATTGATCAAACTAGTGCGGCACTTGTTCCCCATACGGAACAACTAGAATTAATAGAGTTTACAATTATTATCACTAATAGTGTACACAAAGATTAATTTTTGTGAATGGTGATGTTATTTTCTCGTACTTTCTCCTTGTGAGTTGATTGATTGCTGCGGGCAAAACATGGACAGGGTCTCGACAATGTTTGACAATTTGAACGAAAGACAGGTTGCTAGATCAATTTTTGTTTAAGTACCGAGGCAAAAGTGCATTTGGAGTTCTAGTCTGTAAGTATTTAACTTGAACGACCGCTTCAAACATCAGCCAAACGCAGGCCATTTTGTGTTGGGACCGTGTGAGCGCTTAGAGGAAAGCATAGCTGGGTTGGTGCAAATCTTCATATCTAAATCAGACACTGATATCGTTTTCACTCACAGGGTATTACCAACTAGACTGGAAGATGCTACGAAGTGGACAACGAGTGATCCAAAGCCTAAGCTTGAAGAGCATAACATGGTGCACTAGGAATTGTGTTCTGCGTGGTTGGTGTGTTACAGACCCACTACAAACATGAGTGGATCTACTCGACGAGCTACGGTTATCACGTAGAAAGTAAGGATTGCAATATTTGTCCCCTCATTATCAAGTTTCAATCCAATTCTTCTGGTTTGATTTTAGTAAAAGAAATACTTTCTTTAGTAAGTTTTGTACCTAACTAAACGACTAAGTTTCAAAATGTGAATTCTTTGCTTGTCCTATGCCTTAATAGTCTTGTAGAACAATACAGATGAAGTGACGTAATTCCTAGGTGCTTGAAATGACACCTGCCAGAAGCACGCCTGTGGCTACTACGTGGAAGATTTTGTTTTAGCATAAAACACGAATTTAGCTGTTCTTCTTGAAAGCTCCCGCAAAAGTCATTCGTATGCAGTCCTTGAGAGTAAAAAATCACTAAATTTTAAGTCAGCAATTATTGATCAGTCACCCATGAGAGAATGATAGTGTTCCGATGGTGACAAAACGCTCTCAGCTTCGGAGCTCTTCAGAAGTGATGCCTACCAACGAGAATAGAACCGCTGTGAAATCTTCTGTTGTCATCAAGAGTTAAATTTCCTCACAGGATGAGATTCTGAAAACTGTTCCTTACCAATTACTTTTGACGCGGTGATTGGTCTACGTAGTTCTCTTACTAGATTGGAAGACGCAAACATCTAGCCAAAACGTTCAATCGACAAGTACGCTGGACAATATTTGATTGCAGCCTAGTTGTTCTAACGAAGATGGCTACGAAATTGCCTAGAATGATGGGTTTTTCTCAAACGCAAAGAGAGAGCAGTAAATTCAAAAATTAGAAGTTACCAGTTGTCATTTGAGTAACTAAAGCTTGACTTTGGAAACCCGCCAGACCAAAAGACTGTTTATTTGTTCGTGATACGATGAACCGATTTTGGAAAAAAGCACTTGAATTCGCCAAAATTTAAGATTTTATTATCATGCATGGAAAGCCTGGTTTTGAAATTCCTCAGAATACGATACTGCCCCAACGCGACCCGCCTGAAGACAGAGGGTAAAAGCTTGGGACGGTGATAGAAAAAAACCAACAGTGTATCCCGTTTATTGTCCTCTGTTTATGGACAGCATGCCGTTTTCAGTCTCCGGTGTACGAATTGGTTGAATCCAAATTCAATTTCCGCAAGAGCTATCAGACGTACAGATCTGTTCATCCACACGGCAATCGCACTCAGTTTAGTGTAGGAGGACCGCCTGAAGTAAACTGGTATTGCCAATTCCTGTCGAATTGCAAATTCATGGAGCAAGAATTTCAGATGTAGTCAGTTTGTATGTCAGTTAGCCCTTTTTTGTAGGTCATTGGGATTAGAGTAGAAAAGGAAGACAGTTTACAAAAATTATAAAACCATGAGTGGAATTTTCTAAACAACAGGATTTCGGTGCGAATAAAAAGGATGTGATTCTCAGATTCACGTACCAATTTTCTCATGCGGCTCTCTTCTCTTCGGTAAGCCTCTTACGGTAGAACATCTTCATCAAGGAGACGATTCTGCGTGCACCAAATTTATTTCTGTTGGGGAAACGAGCCTCCATAACGGAACAACTCCTTATCCCCATATGGACAACTTACACACTAGTTAGAGGTCCCAGTGTTCTAGTTCCGTATGATATCTACCCAAGCACAGTAGTTTCCCATCAGCCCTGAACTTTTACGTCATAAGCACAGCTAACAGCCTTTCCATCAGGACTTGGCTTGAGTTGCCTTACGGATTAGCCACAAATTCATTCGAAAATTTAAAAACTGGAATAACAATCGACGTTGTGGAATTGGATGGATTATCGCAAAAAACTTAAAAGTCGCTGAGTTTCCGAGAATCATCACGGCTCTTTTGGTTATTAGCTGTGTTTATTGATGCTCATTTGGGCTTGGATGGAAGAATGAACCAAAAATTTCTTTCAAGCGAGATAATGAAGGCAGACGTCCATTGTACACATTCACAATGTTGATCAAGTGTGTAGGCTGGACTTTCAGGAACAGCGAGCTCAGGTGGAAGCTTTTGCACGGCATTTTACAAAAAAAGTCAAATATGTTTGCCAAAAATCGCACAGCACGTTTATTTTAGGCTATTATCCAACAA
This sequence comes from Opisthorchis viverrini, assembly GCF_000715545.1. Lineage (NCBI taxonomy): Eukaryota > Metazoa > Platyhelminthes > Trematoda > Opisthorchiida > Opisthorchiidae > Opisthorchis > Opisthorchis viverrini. The sequence continues at coordinate 225,671 of NW_008752091.1, read as the reverse complement.
AACTCTGTTGGGTTAACACTGGATTGCGCGGTGAACATGGTGACTTGAAACTATAAACCGTATTTTCTGACTAGTCAAGTGAATAAGTAAATTTTACAATTGACCAGACGCTGCCAGTTGTTCCATGACTTCTGATAAATTTTTGATATCCGTATAAAAACCACAGGTGTAATGGGACACCACTTGAACAGTCCGCTTCTTACACAGCCAAATCTTTGGCTAGAATGCACGGTTAGATTCAGATTAGTGGAAGGCACATATTCATCTAACGGAACACATGACTGTGTTTTAAAAACCCAGCAGAAATATCCGCACTCCCGCAATTCCGCACTCTGGCTTCCTGCTCATTAGACCAAACCATCTGTTCGCCACTTCCGCGACAACCCCTATTCATGATTGGCAACAGACATAGAACGGCTTAAACATATCGTTTTTTGTATCAGTCTAGCTACAACCACTTGTCTGGCGGTGTGGTATGTAATTTAATACGGGTTGGAAAATGTCTCGGCTAAACGTGAACGTCTTGGTATTAAATTTAAGCTTGGTCAGAAGATCTAAGGTGTTCAGTAGCATCCCATAGTTGACCAGAAGGAAATGGTTGACGTAAGGAAATGATTACATCTGCATTTCCTATTTCGCTCCAGGCCATTTGGCCAACAACAAGTCACGTGGTCCTGAAACTGCTTATTTGCAGTAGAATTTGAACAGAAATATTTAAACTCTATACACTTTTATCCGTTCTAATTGAACAACTCAATGAATGCCGGAGTGTTTGATAACGCCTTATAATGTCTGAGGCAAACAGCTTAATATCAGTTTTCTCAAAGAAAACTACTCACAAGATTGCCGAAAACTCTTCGACAGCCCACGACCGGTTTTGCCCTTCTTAGGGCTCATCAGGTAGGCGCAGTCCCCGAGTTTCCGTCAACCTTGTGCTCTAATTGAACCTAAATTAGACTGTTTTTGAGGAATACACTCATTTGCAAATCAGTTTGGTCTTCATGAGAGACTACTCAACTGAATCTCTCGTTTATGATATTCTTAATGGTAGGTTTGGTGCACACGGATGTTTAGTGAAAGAGTTGGCGAACCTTCTTTGGATAAATTTATAACTATTTACAGCTTCTTCTGTTGAGGTGGAGCAGGTTAGATGGCTGCTTTTTGCTCAGAAAAATTGTGAAGTTAGCGAAACACACGTGGAAGAACGTGAGTAATTAAATAGATTCGGCATATTGAATTATTTATTCAGTCTCACGAGCCTGTATAAAAAGATCTTACCTTGAATATGGTCATTTGCCTGCCAGTGGTAACCGCTATTTTTCTTATCACACAAAGACTAACCCCTAAAATCAGACGAACCAGTCCAATCAAAGATCGTATACAGCCTATCCACACAAAGCCTCCTACTGCTACTCACCATTCTGATCGAGAGGTCCACAAGTAATTCTAACCGATAGATTTAAAACTATGCTTTCCCCAACCTAGTGATCTAATTGTTCGTCTTATCTCGGTAAATGACGATGTTTAGAAACCCGTCAATCGTCGAACCCCTGTATAGTCCAGGCACACTGCTCGTTCTTCACAGAAAATAGCGCAATGAAAAAGATCCACAGTGGCACACTTATTGTATGAAATGTGAAACGGTGAATAGATTTCATCGAGAAAAAAGCGTTCACGAAACGACAAAACAACATTTTTATTCCTTGCTAGATGGACGTTTTACGGTACGCTGACTTGAATGGGTGCGAACTGCACACGCGTTTTGGGACACGCACATACATAGAGAGTTTTATGCTTTTGGTTTCTCTCTCTCTCTCTCGCTGTCGTAAACTTGGGTGTGAAAGAAAAACGAAAGATCGAGCGACTAATGTGTGATCGCGTCTAACAAGCAGCACACGATATTGTTCCATGCGGTCATAAACAATTGCCCCCTTCCTGCTCGCACTCCGGCCTGTGAATAACGAGCTAACTGGGTGACGTTTCACTCGAAATGGTAGCCATGAAAAGATGCTCGTTTTCACCCTAAATATACGATTGCATTTTAACAGCAAGGCATTGACATCAGGTTTCAAAACGTAGTTTCATTTCTCAACACGCCTTGGGGAAAGTGAAGAGACTGGTGTAAAATGTAATTCAATGGAATATGAACGTTCTGCTTAGAGAACCTCCCAGAAAAGGGAATCTTTTCCTAATCTAGAGAAGTGACAGGTACGTGCTCGACTAGCAAGAGAAGCTATATTTAAAAACTTGTTTCTTTTGAACGAGGACACCATAAATTCTATTTAGGACTATCTAAAAGCAACATGCTACTCATAAGGGTGCTGAAAACTCTGTAATGTACTACTCATAAAGTGCTGAAAACTCTTCGACAACCCACGACCGGTTACGTCCTTCTTGGGTTGATCTGACAGATGCATTTCTCAAGTTTCTCTCAATCTTACACTCTGATTGACTCAAATTGCAACTACTTTTGCTTGTTTTCTAATTTGGTTTTGAACGGAGATTCAGATGAATCCATCTGAATCTCGCGTTTTATGACTGTTCGCTTCACCTGAATGTGCGATATTCGGGGAACTGTAAAGTTTTGTCTAAACGTGACACTCTACTCATAAGGACACTGCGCCTAGCTGATGAGTTTTAAGAAGGGCGAAACCAGTAGCGGGTTGTCACAGCTTTCTGCAATAGTGTTACGTTTAAACAATGGAGTCCAAAATCTCAAATATAATACCAGCTGAAAGACCAGGCAGCCTCGTAACTTATATTCAGTTGGACCAGATCATCATAAACGGGTGATTCAGCTTGATTCAGTTGAGACTCTTGTCAAAGCCTAATACGTTTGGGTTGCTTTGTGGCCAAAAATTTGATCTGAGCGTTCTGCCCTATTGTCATTTATCCTTATACCCTTTGTAAGTCGGTCTTTATATCAATATATAAGGGTCATATTTTTCTGCCATTTTTCATAAATAAAACTTCCCATCATAGCAGTAACACCTGCTTTGAGGTAGTCCACTTAAGTCATGTCTGATCTTGGATGACGGATGTCATTTTGTATTGTTTTACTTTGCGAAATAGAAAGTCTCATCAGAAGAAACTCAAATATCTAAGAACCTGTAATGAAATGGCCAATTGGTTTGTAAAATACTGTTGGTGAAGGACATTCTAAGATGCAGCATACACTAGGCAAACTGGCAAAGTGTACCACAAGACGTGGTTCACTCGTCAGTAGCCCTCGACTGCCAACCAGTGTTTATATGCACCAAGGATGCAACAAGGATGGAATAACTTCTGTGACTGAGCTCTCATGTATCCAATCGCGGTCCCATGATCAGCGAAGATCCTTAATTTGTAATAACAAATTGTAAACCGGACTGGGAAAGTTCGGAAATAAAAAAATAAAAAGACCTCTACTCGTTTTTGTAACTGCAAAATCAAGTGACATTTGAGAAAATAGTCCCAGTATTAATCTGCATTTAAACTTTCTTCATCAGTACGCAGCCCGAACAGTCATCTGCCTGAAAGTGGACATCTAACAACTGCTGGTTCAAGCTCGATTTCTGACCCGGATGACCTTGAAACCAGACGTAGAAACATTCTTTATGCTTGTAAGCAGGTTACATAGATTAACCGAAATTGCCCGAATGAAGCTTGTTTTGCCGTGTAGAGGACGGGTCCCATGACCAAGTACTCTGTCCTGAAATGCGTTAGCCCAATAAGGGCTATATTTATTGATATCTAGACATATTCTTGAATTAATGTAATTAGCCTGGAGCCATATCATATACTTGATAGCTAAAGAGGTTTCTCGTGACCCAAGGAGAATATTTACAGCTATCAGTGTTTTCATAAATGTGCTTGTCCAACTTCAACAACTACTTGAGGATTAGTTTGTTTATTTGGAGAGAACACTTAGATTTGACGTAACAGGGTTTGAGTATTGCACTTTGAATTGCTGGTTTTTACGTTAGGGGATGATCATGAAGCTTTTCTGGAAAGCGTTGTGACTTCGCTTGTTTCAAAGAAATTTCAAAGCAAAACGCCCAACATGATAAAAGATCTTTTTGTACTAGGAGAGTATTCAATAGAATTGACCTCCAAGCAACTTGATTGGTAATTTCTTGATGTGAACACTTTTGCCCCACTCACTCATGTTTGGTTACTTAGACAAATACCCTCATTTCAGTAGTTCTGCTTGGTCCCTTTCATTGTTTCATTCGTTGCGGATCGATTTTATTCTGTTTTCTGCTGGTTGTGTTCTCAATTTTTAGTATTGACTGCTTTTTATTTTTTTTGTTTCAGCCCAAGAATTATACAGTTCGCTTTGACTCTGGCAAATATGATTCCCAGTATTTGTTTACTTTAGAGACTGTATAGGCAAGGATGTCGATCAAGTGGTTATATTTTGCGTAGGACGGAGTTAGCTTCCCAACGAGAATATCATAAGCGATGTGGACAATCCCAGAGCAATGTCTACTAGCATTTCGAAATTCAGCGAAAAATGCGTTTCTTGGGTGCATTTAAGCTAACAGGTTTTCCGAGTGGATATTTAAAGTAAGCTAAGCATTGTGAAGCTCAAATTTCTCACACAAATTTTCAAGCGACTTTATTTGGCTAAATTTGGGGGAATGGTGTACAATTTTTAAGAGAAGTAGGAATCTTTTTTACTGGAGAGGTGGGAAGTTCTCAATGAGGTAGCTGAGCAAACGTTTTAAATGAGTGGGCACGTAAAACTAATCTGTCAAAGCTCTTCAAAAGGAATATCAGTTGTCACTTACAAATTCTTATCGAAATGCGACGACCATCATTATAGTCATCTCGAGTTTATATATATATTTTAGCAGAAAGGACCTATCTGTCGAAATTATATCACGTGGATAAAGATGCCCGAAAATCGTCAATTAGTTATGGTAATTAGTCACGTGATGTTTCAACTTGTGTGAGCGCCTTAGAAGGCTTAAAATTGGGCTAACACGATACTGAGAAGGTTATATAAAAGTAGACCGGAATCTGGAATAGGACATGACAAACTCAGATGTGGAGTGGAGTGGTTTCGATTCAACTAGATTTTGGCAAATTAAATATAGTTAAGAATACGAAATAGTTGGTTTATTGACGTCTGGCTAGCTTAGTCACCTGATAACGCAACCAATCTCCTGGGTTTACTCGGCTTTTATTCCTCCTTTGCTTATCCGTTATTTGCCTTGTCCTGTTCCAGTTTTGTTTACATTAATTTCCGAATTTGTGTCACTCACTGATATCCGTTCCACTCCAGTAAGCTTGACACTAGCGTGACACCACGTGATTATCCTTGAGAACATGACTGCCAATGGTCTTGTAGGATTCCTCACCCATGTGCCAACAACTTCTAAACTACTGCCAACTTAAATCATGATTTCCGTGTGAAAGACATCGTCCGTGGCGAATGTGACTCCTTTCCTCTGATGTCTGGGAACCATTTCTTTAGTATGCCAATAAGTCAGTCAAATGTTATTCCAATTGAATAAAAGATTAGTCCAGCTGTAGTTTCTAGTAATCGGTTAGCTTATAGTGTGAGAAGATGTGAGCGGTCCCATTGAATACGTACCGAGATTGTCGGCAGAGGCAGAGTCTCATTTACCCGATCTGTTGCAAATAAGGTGCCCTGCAAAGTATGGATGATGGTCTCGCATCAAAGCTATCACCTCCAGTGCACAGGGCTCACTGTATGTCATACTGGTTTAACTGAACCATTTATGGTGAATGAATTGACTGTCAGCTTCAGGTTTCTTCATCTTACAAAGTTTCAGGCGAATGGAATTGTAAGCTAACCTGTTGTACAATCTGATAGGCATGTATCGCTTCCGAAGATCGGATCCGTGCGGATAGCTAACAAACTTGGTGCATTTTTCCATAACGACGGTAACTTGAAAAGATACCGTACATCAAGCACAGAAGTTTTATCTGTTTTTTATTCGACTGTCGTTTAGTGGTCTAACAATCTTCCGGCAGACGGTGGCAAGATAAATATTACTTCGAGGGTTCATATCTCACTGATTCAAGTCAGCTCTTCCCCCCACCTAATACATCATGTCAGAGGTCAGTTTCGGCATGATCACACAGCCATAAAAATCTCAATCTAACCAACAGAATTCATTGTGACGTGACCGTTTAATTAGTGTACATAATGGAGAGCGCCTTGTTACCTTTCCAAGTATTCAGGATACTATACAAGCCAACTGTATATCAGTCCGTAGTCATATAAGTGAGTGAGTGAGTACGGTGCTGAATAATCTAGTTGGTGGAATTTCTCTGGTTTTAAATACTATATATATAAACTGTTTTCAGTAAATTCAGCAAACTGTGGGCTTAAGAAACCAACAAGCTTGTAAGTCTATGTATGTCATCAAGTTAGTTACAAACAAAGGCATTAAAGCTTCCCAATGGACGGCAGAAGGACGTTGATGCGAATTAAGAGGATACAAATTAGCTAGATACTTATTGGCCACAAAAATCGATCGTGGTGCGAAGTACACATGGTAACTTTTCACCGAATCAACTGGTCAAATACAATTTCAGCTGGAGCTTCATACCATGCTAAGCGATCGATAGTCAGTACGATGAGCGGTTATCATCACTATCGGGAGTTTCTCGTGACTCCGCTAAACAAGTCGTGTTCCCGATGACAGATCCTCAAATTTGTTGATTCATTACGAGAAATGTCCAGTTGACTTTCCTCAAGAGAAACAGCAGGGCACTTCGAGGTGATTCCAAGAACAGGTGTCCTGAAAGACTTTGGTACATGGAAACACCGACTGTGAAGCATATTCTGGTAACTGTGTGGTCAGGAATCCTCGCTTACAGAGGATGTATATCCCACATAAATAAGGTCAATTCCAACAGCTTCTTCAGAAACTGCACAGGCATTTTTTCTTATCAGAGATTATTCGGAACACCCAGATTACTTTATATCACGTGTCAAGGAGGTGCCAGTGTTCCGCCACACTTAGAGTTTTGGAATTCCTCGTATGTATATCTGACAGACTCCTGTGGTGTTCAACTTGCCTTGCTGCTGTACGGCTGGGCTCATTCCGATAAACTATTCTGTTGAACAACAAATGTAGTTGCACCGTCAGACAATGCGTCGTAGGATAACTGTGTAAACAACAAATTCTTTCGTCCTTAGGTTTAGCACTTTTATCATCCCTACGTCCTATATAAGTACATACGTATAGCGTAGCAGTTGTATATTTAACGCAGAGATTGTACGTGTTGTCTATATGTATGTTTACTCGCACATAAAAGGATAAAGTTTCACACTGGTTAGTCATAAGGAGAACCTAATGTTGAGTTTCTTTGGTTGGCTTAGGTCAACTTCCTTTTGTGTTAGCATGTGATCCCAACTCGTCCCAAAACTTTTGTGAGTAGGTGATCCAAGAAAGCCGGAAATCTGAAATGTCTGTACGACTGACCCCCTGATGACCTCAATCCCTCATCCCCTGGTTGATTCTGCCACATCTGTTAAGTAAAATGCGGAGATTCACAGTGTAGACTCAGCAGGTAGAATAACGATATTGGTGCCAATATTTTTAAAACCTTCAGTTCAGTCGACATGAAGGTGGGGTGAAATACAAGACACTAGTCATTGTTTGTACAGCCAGAACTTTGTACATCCGAGCCCCATAGAGATTTAAGACTGATCGACTTGTTGTCGAGGTCCACGTTTTTACGTTTCTTCATTTTGCATTAGACTTTTGAATGAACTTCATCATATCACTCAGAAGCTATCCCTCGTGTTCACAAGGATATCTCCCGTGGTTTCCGACAAATTGGATCTTATGCGCCTCATCAGAGTTCTGCCGATACACTTTATGGTTCACAGGTGTCAAATTTTCTCAATATACACGGTCCAACTTTTTCCAAACAGTTTGAACTAATAAGTGGCAAAGGAATACTTGGTATACTGAACAAAGAACCTTGGTATGACTATTTGGTAACCATGAGTTACCTTCCTTGAGTTACCTTCTTGACGAGGGCAAATGATCTTTGACAGAGGTAACCGCTGATTACCAAGACGTTCAGATAACGACCAGTCCAGCATTTGATACTTTATCATAGATGAGTACAAAAGTGAGTCACCTGCTGCGAGGGTACTCTGTTTCGTCACCCTCTAGAACGGAACGCATTTACAATGCCCAATTTTAGACAAATCTAAGTGTCACATACTACCCATTATGAGCCACAACTATAACCATTATAGACGAGAGATTTATCTGGATCCAGCTGAGTCTGTTGTCAAAACTAATTCCGTATGCAAATGAGATTATTTCTCCAAATCATTGTTGTTTTGTTTCCGTTTTCGAAGAAATGCGAAACTTACGTTGGTAATTACTCTGAACTTCACGGCAAAATTTGTCTAGTGAGTGTCATCTGAACGCTTGATTCAGCGCTTTAGGAGAAAACTAATTGAAGGAAGTGAAAGTCTTGTTTTCACAACCTACGCATCTAGGAATCACTACAGCTCAGTTTGAGAACCCGAAAAAAAACAAGCTATCATAGAGTGCAACGTCTAGGTCAGACGAGACAGATCTTGATTTCGTTAAGTGCCAGTTGCTACAGGTATCTACCCCTTACCTTCATGAGGCGAAAATTGAACGTTTGGAATTGACGTGTTTTATATGGGGTCAGATTTGAGTCACGTGAAATCCGTTGCGTTCGGACTCCCGTTGATTGAACGCTACCAGCATTCAGATCTGCTACTTGAAGAAACACTAAATCTTTTCTGTTATTCTGGTGTTTCTTCTGACAGCTTTCGGATTTGGTCTCGGAGGTCCCGGCTACCGAGGTATGTGCTTAAGAATGGTTAAAACCCCGTGACAGACTCGTGAAATTTGGTAAACCTCGCCGGTAACCTTGAGTTCGCTCGTTTCTGTGACAGCCAAACTAACATTGATCGCGGATAGCGTTAGACTTCATTGCAATGTCAACATGGGTGCAAGTTTGCATATTCCACTGCCGCATACATGCTCCCTTAGCCCACTCATTGGGATATACTGAAAACGAGCGAGCTTTAAACCGTCCAGGGTAAATACGTCGGACAAAATTGATTCTGCTATTATCACCAAGAGTCAAGCTCATCAAGTTTATGAAAAGTGGCTATCGGTTCTCTACCGACAATATACATTTCATATATATATATA
>NW_008752091.1:201309-216296 GCF_000715545.1 Opisthorchis viverrini | reverse complement strand
ATATATATATATATATATATGGAGCTGACGCTTCTTGGCAATTTTCGGTCATTCGTCCACTTTCCTTACGGGGAGTACGCGCAGGGTAAAAACTTTAATCGAATTCATCCGAATTCGGAAAGATCGCAGACTGAATGCGACCGACAGCAAACTATGTACAGCAAGGTAACCAAAAATGGAAGTGGGTTAGCGGCTGGACACTAATCATTTCATCAGAATGTAGGTGTGTGCTTGTATTAAGGACCAGGACACCGGAAAATATTTGCTCCCGTCGATGAGTTCACACATGGGATTTGTGAGTCTCATCTGAAATGAAGCTGAAATCCAGGACTCCGTTTTGGCCAAATAGGTGTGGAAAATATTTGTGAAAATATTCACGAGAAATGGCGCTAGCCCAGGAAAGTTCTCGTGACAGAGGAATACCGTAGCATTATGTGGATTCGAAACTTAAAAGTTATTAGTTTTTAATCGCACTGGTTTTCGGTAAAAGCAGCGATCTCACATAAATTACGTAAATCCCAAATCTTACTTTTAGGTGTTATGGATGAGCAGATTTACCGGCATTACACTCATCTGTCGTTGTGACCATAAGATGCCAAGTGAACTAAAACTGAACACTCCTGATGAAGGTAACAGAATAGGATGCCTAAATCAACGCACTCATTTTTGACGAAAATTCTTCAGAATGACCCCAAAGGAACCTTTAGTTCAAGGATATCCATTTTTAGAAGAGAATAATCAACTGGTTGCAACCGTTTAACTCCGCATTGTAATAAGACGCTTCTAGGGTTATTAATACTCAGAAGGTCGTTGAAGACTCTGGGCTGTACACTATCCGTTACACCTCGTAAGAGGACCCTTCCGATTGTCCAAGATCCCAAATTTTCACTAAGCTCATTTATCGCTTGAACACTGATTCGTAAGTATTTTGAGACAACCACTCGTAGGTGCTTACGGGTGACTCAGCTGTGTTTCACAAAGTCAGAATATCCTTATGCGTGATAAGCATTTGGAAGATGCGGAAATGTCTTTCGGCGTGATGATAGCTTATGCCTTTGGTATTTGACGGATGGATGTCGTTTGTGACTGTGTCACTCTCCCCCCTACAATTTGAATAATAACGGAAGATGCAGGGATTGATACTTTCAGTAACCTCTGTTAAAACGGCGAAATAAATATTGCTTAATACCAAGTGATATGCAATCAAAAAGTCCTGAAAGAATGCTGTTTGTTAGCAGGGGGTTAGATGGATGGGTAAAAATCAGTGACGGGATGATCAAATTCAGAGAGAGAGTGTGTGGGTGTGGAGTTGTGTGATGTCTGAGCTTCAAAAATAATTAGACCACTGGAGCTGAATTGTGTGGATAAAATGGTATTGGCGGCAGAGAGAGAGAGAGAGAGCACTTGCCTTGGTCACAGTGATCATTCTAAATTTCATCTGTCTGATGACCGTTGGTTTGTTCTCTGAGATGAGTGATTTGACTGCAAACCTTTCATCACCAGTCGACATGACGTCAAGAGTGGGTTGTTTAGGTGGGAATTAGAGCATAGCGGGGGCGTGTGCGGTTGTGCACCGACTGTGTATGTCGATTTGGTTTGGTGTGATTACTTCCCATAAAGAAGTTGAAACGATTCAGCAAAGTTCGTGGTGTGACATCGGTCGCTCAACTGTCAGTTGACTGCGCTACTTATCGAGGTCTTGTTGCCCCCGATAAAGCTCGTAACGGCGAATGAAGGAATATGCGTTGTTACGCAGTATAAGATAAACAACTCAATATTTTCCTAAAACGCCTTGCGTCACTTTCATACTCCTCGCCCACGGTGAACACCTGAACTGTCGATTCCGTCAAAACCTATCTGCATGTCAATGTACTTTGGCAAAAGCTGGTCCATGAAGGAATATTTGAGGTGAGTCTTGAGAGGTGGGCCTTTAAAACATAAGGTTAACTAGTCCATAGTGGTTTTTCCCCAGGAGGATTCAAGGGCTGACTGTGCCAGCTACAGCACATTTTATGTATGGAGATTTGTACCTAGTAATGCCAACCAGAGTGCAAAACTTTGTCCCAAGAGGAAAAACGCCTCCCTATCCTCCACTGCGGTTCATCCCGAGGGTATTTCAAATAAATGTTTAATCTCTTTTGATGAAAATAGACCAAGGTTATTTAAGAAATTATACTCGCTCTAAAATTCAAATATCGACTTTCAGATACGAATCCCAAATCCATCAGTTTCGGTCAGTCATTCATGTTCAGCTGTCTTGTATGTCTGATTTTTCAGCAACGAGTAGCTCAACATTTTCTGGGAACAACAACTGTTCCTAGGTTTCTCCGAGGATGTGACATTTCAGCGAAGTTTTGACAAGTTTTGGTAAAGTTCACACACTGCCTAATTTACAAAAGACTACATGGGATATTCGTAAATGTTGTAGATGACTATCGCCGGTGCTTATCGAGGAATCTTTACTGGAGATTCAGATGGGGATTTAGATCAAAATGCTGTTATTAAGCTTGTAGAAACATACGTAAACAACATCTGACCTAGTAATGGTCTCGTTAGAGAAGATGCACCGCACACGACGCCAATCAACGCTGAAAAACTGAGGAACACTCTACAATTCTTTCATTTTTGTTGAGAATAGTTGTCAACGTTGTCTATTTTCCATGCCTCTGGAGAAATTCGAAAGTGTAAGCACTTCATCGCTGGACCACGAGTAGCTGATCAGTAGAGTGCTCGGCTTACATCTAAATAGGTTAAGTGAAACGCATCCTTCAGTCACACTATTCAAGGGTTGACTGACTCCCGGACTAATGACCTCTCAGATAGGTGGGGCTAGTTACATTTGGAAAAATTTCCTTTCTGAAATGATCACTTAAACGAGTCATCTGCAATTTGAATTCACTCGTAATCCAAATCCAGTTGCAGCGAAAATGCTTTTTGCTAAAGTACGGTCGTTTTTATTGCATCCCTCAGACAACTCAAAGTAGCAATTCAGCCGACCTCACACAAAGATCAGCTTCTTTCACTTGTCTACAAAAATGGACATTTCTGGAGAGTCTGATCCTTAACGTGGTTCTTTTTTCATGCGTTGTCCCACCAAACTAGCAACATTCGCTCGTAAGTACATGATGGACACTTTCGGATCTGTCAACCAGAATGACAGGACAGCTGCCTCCGATACCCATGCCTGTTATCTACCAAAAGCAAACTCCGTTAAAGAACAAGCTTGTGAATTCCCACTGCATCTGTTTTTAAATATCGCACAAGAAGTGTCATATTTTTTAGTTTAGTTTAGTGAAGTTGCATAGGAACTCTTGAAAATGCTGGGGTTTGTTATTACTGTGGTAAAGTCATCCGTTTATAATAAACAGAAACAGCGCAGGGTCTCCCCAGATTAGTCGCACTTTAAACTGTTCGTATTGGTAAGATGGTGCGCTACGAATGAGGACATTCATTCTACTTATCAGCGTTAATATGAACGTTATAACCACAACCACCAATCCACCTCTACGCACCACTATGGTCCCCATTTACGCACTAATGATGTCACCTCGATTGTTGATGAAACGTTTGCAATCAAATCGGCCACCTCAGCGAACGAGCCAACGACCATTTCCGCTACCTGGGCTAGAAACATTTTCCTCTATAGAAAACGTTATAATCATGTTTGAATTCAAGAAATCTGGTCCTAAGCCCACCAATCAAACTTAGCTGCTGAGAATATTCAGTTTCAAAGACAACACACTAAGAATTATATCAGTCCACTCAATCAATCGGTAGTTCTATCGACCAGCTAACGAAGCTGGTTGATCTAATTGACTTTCGAACACTTAAGATGTCAGTCAAACCCAAAGGTTTACGTATAGATCAAATATCCAAGTAGGTTAATTTGTGTCAATAGGTTACACAATTGTGATTGACACGTCACCGGTCCTAAAATTAGGTCGTTTTACGTTGGGTCTCCGGCAGATCAGTGTCAAATCCCTATTTTTCTTATTAGTAACGCTAACTTTGTTCGTGCTATATGTATGCATTACTAACTAACCAAATAGTGAGTGCCATTTCATAAACTTTCAGTGTCAATGAAGGAGAGGCTTGTCTTGAGACAAACTGGTGTATATCTTCTGCGATTATTTGTCTTCCCCGAGAAATAAAGACGCTTACCAGCCCAGTTATTTTACTGGTGGCGGGTTTCGCTCTCCGAAACACATTATCCTTTGCGTGTGTATCTGTACGTTATTCCGAATAGCGTTCAATCGTCGTGAATGGGTAAAAGACGTACTATTACTTTTTAACCCGTGCAGAGCGCACACTTTAAATAAATCACGGAACAGAGCCGCCCCTCCGAGATCTGGAACGATTTCATCTCCTATACTGACTGACCTGCCTAATGTGTGCCTACAGCAATATCATCTAACGGTGTCAATGCCCAAATCGACAAAATTCACATTAGTTGTTAATCCGACTTCGAGTTCAGAGACACTCATGTGACCTCATTTTCACCATACTTGAAGAAATCTTTACCCACGTCACGTAATCTAGTACTGACTAGCTCCTCAAATTAGGATTTCCAGATGGAAGCCTCTTGCACTTTGCTAGTTTTTGTTCTTTCTGAGTGGGAAATTTATGGCGTATGGGCGTATGGGGGTTTTAAAGTTTCAACCGACTTTTCCTCCTGCAGCCAAGGCATATCCACACTTAAGGGGAAGCACTTTATTGCTATTCGGTCCCACACGAAATTCATTGGGGGACGAAAGTGGTTCTTCTGGGCCTTGCAGGAGGAAATCTCTATTTAATCATACTCTCTAATGACAGATCTGGAGTTGCATACGTGATGGGCAATCATAGTGCAGATGTAAGGAATGTAGAAACATGCAACAGAGCTCTGCATCTTGAGGTGAGGACTTTCAGCAAGGTTCCGATTTGTCGCTATTACCGATGGTCTGATCGACTTGCACTTACCTTTGTTGCAGCTAGAAAATCCTGTATAGATTTTCGCGAAGAAATCCGAAAATAGTGGCGGGCTACTGAATTCGATTTTTTGTTCAGTTGATGCTCTGAAGATATCTAGTTTGCCTGAAAAGTAGCTATGAAAACGGGCTTACGTGAATCCGTTTTTATCCGGTCAGCGATAAAAACCTACCACCTTTATAGGTAGTATCGTGTCCATGGAGAGGTGCAAGTTTATTAAGGGACAGAGAAGGTTCGTATCGCGTTGGGCTCGGGGTGGCCAACACCGATGTACCTCATAGCTCAAACAACAGTTTCATTGTAAACGATTTGGAAGAAGTAGATACGTTGAATTTGAACTGATTTTCTTAAGGAGAACGAGCTACGGACTTTACGCATGCTGTCCGTCCAAGAACGGAGAAAATCGAGGGTAAACACTCTGATGGATTTCCTCTCGTCCATGGTCCAACTCACATGGGTAGTCGTGTTCCGGAAGTCTGATCATGTTACTGAAATTGAGTGATCGCTAACTCACCACAAACACAGGGGCATATGTGACTCCAGCCGTTGTACTGTAATTAACTTTTCGTGTGTAGAACTTCCTTGCCTATCAGCATGTGTGCGTGCCTGTGTGTGTGTGTGTGTGCTAAAGGGTGTCTACATAATAAACAGACTTATTCGCCCTGTACACACCACAATCTATATGGTGTCGCTATAAAGCGATTTTAACCTGTCAAACTGAAACAATCATCAGTTGTAGCCGAAACGCATCGGGGTGGTAGGAATATTGTCTAATTGTTGTTTCAAGTGTGCTAACTAATTGTTAACTCACGCAGGAACATGGTGGTCCAAGTTCAACCTGTATCCTCTCTGTTCAATCTGTTTGGCTGGGTTTGCACGTGAATTATTAGTCAACAACAACCACGTCGCTTGATATAAAATGTGTATGTCAATGAAACGCCAGATAGAATGACCGTTTGCACAAGTATTTTGTAATCCCGCCAGCGAAGGCCCTGAAGAACTAAGTCCGACTGAAGTTACAACTACTGAAAAGTTGTCTGGAGAGGCACACTACTCATTAGGTTGCCGAAATCGTCTAGACATTCGACAGCTGGTTTTGCTGTTCCTGGAGTTTAAAAGTTGGACTCATTCCCCGAGTCCCCGTCAGCCATTTGTTCCACTTGCGAAGGAATAGAAGGGAGAATCCATCATCTTCTTCTATAAAGTCTACTCCTTGGAGAACACCTATCGGATCAACCCGGCTCAAGTTGGTGTGTTCTTTCGCCAGCGATGGTGCTACTGTAAACAGTTTGCGACAAAATACTAAACATTACTTTTATGTTTACTTATTGAGTTGCTATTTAATTTTTCTTAATATACTTACTGTCGACGTACTGTCTACTTGAGACGGATTTCTTAATACAGTGCTAGTTAATAGTATTCCGAGGTATAGTCAGCTGCAAAGTGAGAGATTCTTGATCTAAAACATTCTGACCACAACCATAGAAATTCTGTCTAACAGGTAAGATGCTGTCTTCCATCCAACCAAAATTCATTTTTGGATTCCTCTATATGTCGTAATTTGATTAGTTCCGCCAGAACCTTTCGTTCCTGTGTTCGAAACTGGTATTTTACAAGCTTTTCAAGCCAACTGCTTCTACTTTCGTGAGTGGAAGTCTCCCTGGTTTCCGGTGCCTTTAATTTAAGTTGCGAGATAAGTGTACTCCATAACTACAAGTGTCACTCATAATCCTTGGATGTAGGCGGCCTTGTTAAGTGTACCAATGCGTGTGTGTCCCATAATTCACAATGCACCTAGAGCGTTCTTATTGAGGGTAACACGGCTTCCACACTGCAATCTCAGAGACGGACACTGCCTAAAGGGACGATAAATGATTACACTGAAATTAGTGCAAGATTGGCCGTACGTCTTCGAGCACACAGTAAAGTACCTTGTAGGTCTTCAGCATTACAAAACTCCGGTCTTTATGTTGCACGAATTCGGGACAGTTCCAAACCTACAGCGAGGTTCCACTTTGAATTTTGTACTAAGTATGAACAGATTATTCCAAATATTTTTACCAAACTTTTGAACCTTTGTCTCTAATATTTTTTTTCAACAAATCCGGTGGTGCACCCTGGTCGCATGAGGTTTTTTTGTCAATGAAATCCTCTTCACAACGCACATAAGAAGGACGTCGTAAGTAGATATTCCAGTATGTAAATTTACCAGATGTGTGGACATGAACCGCCTAATTGTCAAGGCAGGACAATGTGCTCCAGGTGTGCCAGCGTAAGAACTTGCCGGAAAAAACGGTAGACATTAAACTCTGACTGATCACCTGTTCGAGGCACGCGGGTGTGTGGCGGGTACCGACGTTGGATGACATTACGGCCGTATGTGCACCCCGAAAATCCACTGCAGGTAGCGGGCGCTCCGAAATTAGAAGTCGTTATGGTTGTCAATAGAGTAAGCATATAAGTGATGTTTTATATGCATTGTTTTGCCAGCAGACGAGCGCCTATTTATGAATGAGTGTTCTGCCTGATGGTGGTCCTCAGAAAGAATGTTTTCTTTATTTATTTTAGCAGTTAACAACTAGTCTTTACCAAGCAAGGGGTGTTAATATGACGGGAAGTTATGATGGTGGGTGACAAGCCAAAACCGGCGTGGAGTATACTGGCTAAAAAATCGTACTTCCGTTTTGCTATTTCAGGTCAGACTCAATACTGACTAGTTTTTGTAGTAAATGAATTTCATCTTTACGGCATGCTGCTCTTTGTCCATGCATCTATAAGGTAGTAATGAGTTCTGTGGAATAAACAGTTACTTGAACACAGGCTCTCCGACTAGAATGTTCCAAAATGGCAAGCAAGTAGCAACAGTTGGATGTTCAAGATGATCTTCAACAAAAATGCCTTCATTTCGAATCATTTGTGAGTATTTACTAGCCTTTTAGGAAAGTTAGAAAACTTGCTAACCAGGAGAGTTTAAAATAGCAATTAATTTTCAGTCAATGGAAGCAGTCACCTTTCTGCATGAATGGTTTGTGATTTTCCCATCACAATGAAGGTTATGAACTTAAGAATCAGGCCATCCTGCATGATTTGGAGTATAAAGCCGAAACTAAAGCACCGATTGGCCAAAGGTTCAATAGAATTGCCTGAAAGTTAAAGCCAGATTGACCTTACAACTGATTATTGAGCACCGAACTCACCACGTAATTTTCTTGAAAAAGTCCCGCAGTATCTTCCTTTAATGCAGACCAGTCACTATTTTTCTTACAAAGATTGTTGTCCATCCTCTTGCGTGAATTCCGGAGTACAACGTCGTTTGAGTTAAACAGAAATTTAGAATGGTCATAACGCGGAACCAGGAAATTAACCTCGAATGATTTGACAAGTACAAATCGGCCCATCGAATATCCAACGTAGTTCGCTCCGAAGCATCAATCATGCATCCTGATGCAGAAATAAAAACAGAATATGCTGCAAACGAAATACGTCTGATCAATTTATTGCATTGCCTGAATTTTTTTCGGCCTGACACAGTGATGTTTGTCCATTAGTGACATGCCACCCCTGGGCGGCACTGAAATGCCATCCCGCCTTGTTGATCCCATGCAAGTCGCGCAACGAGCCACATCCCATATTTAAACCCTAAATCTCATAGGCTTGATATTAACTAGATTCCACATGAGAATAATGAGGAAACCCGAATTTCCCATCAACTGTTTATACTTTTTAAATCGCACAACAAACTGCAGGGCGTCATTACATAAAAGTGTTTATCCTCCGAGCAAGAGCATCCCTAACAGTTTCCTCGCCTTGGCAGTCTAAAACAACCTGTGTTGTCAGCAACGTTGTAGTGTAAAATCGAGGCCACACTTCAGAACACTTCAAACTTCTTCATGGTCCTTGGTCTGGTTTTTTTAGCTACTGACATTTTGATGAGTCCGAATGGATTATCCAGAGTTGGACTGAAGGTGGGTGTACGCAAAAGTGCACATTAAAGAAGCATTCATTCATTGGCACTAGACAACATGACAAAGTCATTGTAGCTGACAGGCGAAGTCGCCTACTGACATGTTTTTACTTTGGGCGAGGCCATACATGTCACACTGAATGAATACGCGTACGCATACGTAGAAAATATATAAGAAAAACATTCTCCGCACGCAAATGTTTAACTAGACGCTAAAAACGGATTCGTTGAAATTTGTGTATCTTTCCCTTGAATCGGTAGTTTGTGGATAGTGTCGCAAGTGGGTATGAGGACAGCGCATTCACCAACCAATAGATCATAGGCCGTTTGTGATTCATTCGCGGACATTCCGACTTCCGTTGGGTTTGTACACTCAAGTGCGATCACGTTTGGTTCTTTTGATTTCCCGAAGTAACCGTCGCTGATTCGGCCCCTTTTGAAGCGATAAATTGGACATACAGTGTGTGGTTTTGAACCCTTTCTTCAGACCTATTCCTAAGCTTGTACAAACCTCAAAGCGTCACAAGATGCGGTTTCTCGTTTCTACTAACGTATAAGAGAGCAAATTTCCTCTTATCTTTCCCAAATAAACGACGTTTGAATGGAGAATCCAGGTGTTCATTCATACACACCTGCTATTATCACTTCCACTGCTAATATTGCTATTCCAGTAAACCCAAGGTCATCTGTTGGGTCCCCTCTTGTATTTGCTTATGCACTTCTGACTTGATTCTTCGGAGAAGGAATCAATCCAAACAGTCAAGAATCTGGTGCAGGCAAGAACAACCAAGTGTATCTAATGGGTGAGGTTGACCAGTAACGTGACTTATCAAGTCATGCTTAGGTAAATGAACAGTTGGAAACTGTAATACATGTGGTGGGCTGTAGCACTAATCATATGTACTTGTGGTACACATACGGCTAACTAGTGATGGTCACCGAAAGCTGCGGGTTCAAAAGTACAGAGTCCATAAACTTTTGGGGTGGGCTATTTGAAGACATCATGAAACCAATGAGGCCCATCTCAGCTAGATAGACCCTCTACTTTGCCAGGAAATCAGAACTCAGTATCGCAACGCAATCATGTCAGGCCAAACCAACCCTCACTATCTTACTAGAAAAATCACTGCATATTGCAGTAGTCCACGACAAAAGTTACCGAAATGCGTCCACTTTTGGAGGGCTTCTTATTTCACTGAAAGTGGGCAACTAAGTTGAAAAGAAAACGTCCTATTTAGTGCTAGAAATTTCACCTGAATTTCATTAGCCATAGAAAGAATGTCATGAGGTCTCTGTCGCATCCTCTAGGAATACATGACGCTTTTGAACACCTCCAAATGAAAAGGCTAGTCTTTGGTTGGTTTTGTGAAGTGGGTAGTTGTGACTAGCTCACAACTATGGGAAAAGTTTTTTTGTATGGACCACGCATATAGAATAGTGAAGCAAGAATCGAATTCAAGTATGCACTATTAAATTTGAGGGCTCGAATATGCACTCTGATAGGGTTTTGCATTTGTAGCAATACCGAATATTCGGCTATCAAAAGGAAGTATTCTTTTGAACGGTCTGCGTGTGAAGTAACTACCTTGCTACAGAATACTCCCCGAACGTTCTTTCTCCTCCGAATACCGAAATGATGAACACAGTTTGAGGAACTCGCTTTAATACTGAACTGGATGGCAATAGAGCTTACGGGTAGGTGGCCGAATGTGAGTCACGGTTAATGTAGTGAGTAGCAGTGTGTGAAAAACTGGTCCTAAACTGGTTGTTGAACTGTACTTCGATAGATCACCGTTTAAGGACGCCCTTCTTCAGGCAAGATTTTACCGAATGTCTACCAAAGCGAGTGAGTCGGTGGTGAGCAATGATTCATAAGGAAATGCACACCACATTTATGAATCAGCAGTAGTATCCTACTTAACTCGGTGAGCCTAATAAGGGAGACAATGTGAGAAGGTGTTATTCTGGTGAGTTCTGACTTTAGTCAGAAATAATCCTTAGACGAAAAGACTACAACATGAGGCACATATTGAAAAGGTCATAGATAAATTTGACACGGCCAAATAGTCCATTTTTAGAGGAAACACTTTTTAAGCAATAGAATGGAGTTGGATAACAGCTAGAAGATTACAGGTCCATTGAAAAATTCGGACACCTCGGGACATTTGAGATTAGGGATGTGAAGACCGATCAGTAAACTAAATTAGTACAATGCTTGCCGAAAAATGGCGCAATAACTGTGGGCAAGAATAAGGACGACCGAAACCTTTCAAGCTTGCATGCTTACGGCCTGTAACACAGGAGTAGATTAGATCTTCAAGGCCGAGAAGAGGCATAAAATGACACCGTAAAGCTAAGAAGACTTTGCCAAGACGAGCGGGCAAGCGCAAACAATCTGGGAGAGAGCAAACACCCTCACCGGTAATCCTATTGGGTGGCATTTCTTTTGTCCAGGCTGCTAAAAACGTTTGTCTAATTCAGGAACAAATCAGGAATCCAACCGTACCTCTGTTTCTGTCAACCTCGAATGCGAGAACTTGGCTCATGGCGTATAAGAAAGCGACTTATCTCTGTCAAGCTGCTGACACAGCATTATTGGAAGGCGGGTAAGGACACGGTGTGTGTAAATAGTTTTCGCTGTACTCTTTTTAGAAAATTTTATGGAACGTTTCCACCAAGTCTATATTATGACTCAAAGGATGCATGCGCTGGTGATTTTAGCGTGACTACAGCTCATAGAAACATGAAAACAATGGCGTTAACATCATGATAGTAAAATCATATTGTCACATAGTCATAAACCGGGTCGAATTGATTTGAAATGCTGGCGCACATAATCACAGAATGAACAAAACACGATTTGAGTGACACATCATCTGGCTCTTTAGCAACGTAAGTGTT
This sequence comes from Opisthorchis viverrini, assembly GCF_000715545.1. Lineage (NCBI taxonomy): Eukaryota > Metazoa > Platyhelminthes > Trematoda > Opisthorchiida > Opisthorchiidae > Opisthorchis > Opisthorchis viverrini. The sequence continues at coordinate 204,463 of NW_008752091.1, read as the reverse complement.
ATTCAAAACTAAGCTGTGAGCGAAGATGCATGCAGAGAACGTGAATGACAGCCCGTACACGTTACCCTTGGATTTAAAGGACAAAACACCAACTACATCTGGCGTCGGACACCTTGTGGGGGAGCGACGGTGAATTTCATCACCCAGAGGGAGGAAGATTGTGCGAAGTAACCACATACTGTCACAGAAAAGCTGCAAGTTTGGTTTTCTTGTGATTGATGGTTTGGCCCTAATGTTGTTTTTCCCACCAGGACTTCATGTCATTAACACATTGAACACACACCACGCCGACATTCCTTAATAATCCCGATGAACTGGCTTATACTGTCGGCAATCTTCAGAAGGCTTAGAAGGGGCGCGAAAAACATCCCGCTTTCCAGCTGGGTCCATACATGCTATTGCATAGCAGTCACACGTGACAATGTCCAGTTTTATATAACAGCAAGAGGGTAAGAAGGTAATAACCACCGTTCAAAAATAAGAGTCATCAGAAGGAGGTGTGATATGCCTGTTCTATTTTTTTAATCTAACGTGAGAAACACACGCTTATCTCCCCTATCAAAAACCGCTAACAAGAAGCTGGGGGTGATCTCACACCATATTGGTCAAACTGTACGGACAAATCAGAAAAATGAACAGCAAGAGGTAAGAAGGTAATAACCACCGTTCAAAAATAAGAGTCATCAGAAGGAGGTGTGATATGCCTGTTCTATTTTTTTAATCTAACGTGAGAAACACACGCTTATCTCCCCTATCAAAAACCGCTAACAAGAAGCTGGGGGTGATCTCACACCATATTGGTCAAACTGTACGGACAAATCAGAAAAATGAGACTTGACATAAAGTATACTATAATCGATGCGATCGATCTTTTCACCTATAAACATGAACTCAGTGGTCATAGAAATAAGCTATCTCTAAGAAAGAACTTATAGAACTTCATAAACACCACCTGAACAAGCCTATGTTTGAATCAAAAATAGTTAGAGAGTTGATTCTAAAGTGCTCCACTTTCGAAACAACATTTTTAGGTTAGCAAACTCCTTCGTGCTGATTTCCAGCTTACAGACAGCTGATCATTCTGTAACCGCCTTGATAAAATAATATTTTCTTGGATTGCCTGGTACCAGTCCATCCGTTTTTTTACATGGACACATATGATTCCGAACATACATGATCTTGAGCGATTGAACAATCGCACATGAGTTGTCAGAAAGGATATTGTAGAAAATATGGTTTGGTTTTTTTTGTGACTGTTCATCTGGTCATTGCGGTACAGCTAATCTAGCAATTAGGTCGAAGATTCAGAAATTTTAAGCCAGGGTGAACCACACCAGTTATTGTGATCACTTCCTTTCCGATATGGGAATTCCACTGCACCAAGACAGGACATCTTTGCCTCGTCATTGATATTTACTTGAATACACGACTTCGGTGCGTATGTGATCATTTTCCGACTGGCAGACGTCTGGAATCAACTGTCAGATGTCTACACCTAGATCTCTTCCGGAGCTCCGTGTATACTGGTGAGCAGTCATTGTGTTGTTGCCCACAAACAGTGGTATTTATGCCATCAGACACCCAATTTTTGAAGTTTGAGAACCGTTTTTGCGAGAGACTCACTACTAGGCCAAAATTTACGATAAATAAGTGAGTTGATATTAGCTGGAGTCGAGATTGCTAACACTTATTTGACAGAATGCTTTACTCACGACAATCAGCTTCCAAAAGCCTATGCAGCTACATGAAACTTTTCGGGCGTTTTGAATTCTCTCTATGAGTTGTTTACTCTTAGGCTATAATAGATGGAGTTATATAATACCACAAAATATCCATTCTCGAAGGGACACTATTCCATAGAGTTTTTGATAGTCTGGGGACGCTTTTGAAAACATTAACTAGAGATTCTATATTTCTTAAGTAGTTTGTTCAAAAAGGAGCCAAAACAAGTCGCATTAGTCTTCTGTTTGAGAAGTTTTCACTTGAGGAACTAAACAATGCTTGATCACATAACCTCAAGCGCTTGATTGAAACCTGACGGTGCCGCCCTTTGTTGGTTCGCTTTTCGTAATGGAATTCCTAGCAGCGGTGGACAGCTGAGCCCTACTAAGAGACTATATATCATAGGTTGTTACCCCATTCAAGATGGGATCCCGACTGAAACTCGCTGGGGGCCACACTATTCACAACCTCAAAGATACAAAATAGTTACCAAGCTTTCTGTGCAGCTTTATCCGGACACAATTAAGGAAGCAGTTGAAATATCTATTGTTCGTTGTGCTGCTGGCCAACACCGTGTGAGCTAAATTCGAAAACATGGAGCGACGAATAAGTTGTATTGAAACTTAAACACCAAACTCTGCTAACTTTCTTGACTTAAGTATTCTTTGGCTGGGGCAATGCACTATGTCTACTTTCTAGATAAAAGGATGATGAAGACTGGATTACTTTCGGTTAGATCACATCCTAGGAGACATCTACTACATCACATATGGAGGCTAGGAAATAAATTTTGCTCCATACAAACCCTACAGCTATTTTGCTCTACAGCCCATAAAGTATTATTCGTACGGTCCGATAATAATAGGTTTCTTCTTGTTAATCGAAAACAGCACAACCAATCCCCCACCCACCAGTCCCGCTTCGTTTCATGTTGATCATCCACTCGCCCCTAATGCCTTGATACATACCGGTACATTTCTCCCACGAATAGGCATAAATTGCTTTCCCGATTCAACGAGGTAGTGCATGACAAAAGGCCTAGAGTAGACCGATCATAAGTCTTTCGGCCGCTCACACTCACCGGCCTACTAAAGTCAGAAACAATTACATTAGAAAAATATATGTGTGCGCGCATGACCCAAATGTCTAAATTTGTTTGTGAGATGTGTCGTGTGACTATCGGTTTGCGTTGAGAGATGAAAAAGGGCAAGTTGTTCTTTCTTATCAATATAAACTTCCCCAAATGCACATTACCGGCACAACCACTACCAGTAGGTACTTTGTCTACTTGTCCTATTTTGTTACTCATACCACTGATCGGCTGCTCAGGGCCGTATCGTCTGACATTCAAGTTTGAATCTCTCCGACCCTTCATGATGTGCGCTCTGGTAATGAGTCGTAACAAGGATGAGGCAGATGTACAGTAGAACAT
>NW_008752091.1:168569-200212 GCF_000715545.1 Opisthorchis viverrini | reverse complement strand
CTATCCACTCAGAAAAATGACTGTTGGACAAGGAGAACACTCTTGCGCCTCCTTCCTCGGGAATGATATATCCATTCTCGAAGGGGCACTATTCCATAGAGTTTGATAGAGTTTTGATATTTCTTAAGTAGTTTGTTCACAAAGGAGCCAAAACAAGTCGCATTAGTCATCTGTTTGAGAAGTTTTCACTTGAGGAACTAGACAATGCTTGATCACATAACCTCAAGCGCTTGATTGAAACCTGACGGTGCCGTCCTTTGTTTGTTAGCTTTTCGGAATGGAATTCCTAACAGCGGTGGACAGCTGAGCCTTGCTAAGAGACTCTATATCATAGGTTGTTGCCCCACTCAAGATGGGATCCCGACTGAAACTCACTGGGGGCCACACTCTTCACAACCTCAAAGATAACCTCAAAGATACAAAATAGTTACCAAGCTTTCTGTGCAGCTTTATCCGGACACAATTAAGGAAGCAGTTGAAATATCTATTGTTCGTTGTGCTGCTGGCCAACACCGTGTGAGCTAAATTCGAAAACATGGAGCGACGAATAAGTTGTATTGAAACTTAAACACCAAACTCTGCTAACTTTCTTGACTTAAGTATTCTTTGGCTGGGGCAATGCACTATGTCTACTTTCTAGATAAAAGGATGATGAAGACTGGATTACTTTCGGTTAGATCACATCCTAGGAGACATCTACTACATCACATATGGAGGCTAGGAAATAAATTTTGCTCCATACAAACCCTACAGCTATTTTGCTCTACAGCCCATAAAGTATTATTCGTACGGTCCGATAATAATAGGTTTCTTCTTGTTAATCGAAAACAGCACAACCAATCCCCCACCCACCAGTCCCGCTTCGTTTCATGTTGATCATCCACTCGCCCCTAATGCCTTGATACATACCGGTACATTTCTCCCACGAATAGGCATAAATTGCTTTCCCGATTCAACGAGGTAGTGCATGACAAAAGGCCTAGAGTAGACCGATCATAAGTCTTTCGGCCGCTCACACTCACCGGCCTACTAAAGTCAGAAACAATTACATTAGAAAAATATATGTGTGCGCGCATGACCCAAATGTCTAAATTTGTTTGTGAGATGTGTCGTGTGACTATCGGTTTGCGTTGAGAGATGAAAAAGGGCAAGTTGTTCTTTCTTATCAATATAAACTTCCCCAAATGCACATTACCGGCACAACCACTACCAGTAGGTTTTATTTGGCCATCGGCTATTTTATGTAAAAGTGCAAAACAGGACTGTTGAGGTGAGAAATTTAATGAATGGCTTTCTTAACCGTCCAGGCTGTTTTCTGTTCAATAATACTGCTAGCCGCATCCGGAATAGCAGTAAAAAGAAATTCAGTCAACCTGGGGAAGCGGTATTCTCATTAGTATTAGTTTACACAGAAGTACCCCTCTTTCCTTGGCCACCTACGGCTACTGATATTGGCCGGTGTGCAAAAGTAGTACAGTACAATGGCATAAGGAGATATCTAAACTCTCAATGGAATTCTGATGCGAAACTATTCGAGGCTGAAAAGGGGCCGAAGAAGCCGACTGTGCAGCTGTCTCATCCCGCTCGGGGAGGTAAATATCTCACAAGTTGTATGAATCTTTCATCCGACAGTTTATCACTCGAGAAGCCAGTCAACATTAGCCGTTTGATGGTACTCCCGTGACTGAGGAATTGGTGGTATCGTACTTTGTCTACTTTGTCCTATTTTGTTACTCATACCACTGATCGGCTGCTCAGGGCCGTATCGTCTGACATTCAAGTTTGAATCTCTCCGACCTTTCATGATGTGCGCTCTGGTAATGAGTCGTAACAAGGATGAGGCAGATGTACAGTAGAACATAAGTAGGACATGAGGTTGACGGAGGCTCGGGGACTGCGCCTACCTGAGGAGCCCCAAGAAGGGCGAAACCGGTCGTGGCCTGTCGAGGAGTTTTCAGCAACCTTATGAGTTGTGCATTACAAAACTATATACGTAGCGCGATATCTCGAACATCGTAGCGACTGAAACATGAGGCGGCCTGGTGCAGCGCATACAGTTGCCTGGAAACATCAAAACCGAGAGATTCAGCTGGGTTCCAGGTGAGTTTCTCGAAAAACCAAATTAGTTGGCAAATGAGTGTATACTCGTTAATTTTGTGCAAGTTCCAAGTAAAACATAAGGTTGATGGAAACTTGGGGACTGCGCCTATCTGATGAGCCCCAAGAAGGTCGAAACCGGCCGTGGGCTGTCGAGGAATTTTCAGCAACCTAATGATGAAGAGTATTTCTCAGCTTTTCAGAATAGATTATATTCACCTACAGGATGAAAAAATTCTGTTTGCAACATAGTGCAGAAAGGAAAAGTTCAACAAGCGCTTCATTTTTACTGCTTGGTGGTCACGAGTCTCTGCAAGCCCATTGTTAAAGGAGCAGTCGCGGAACTTATGGCATCTTGCTGACCAGGTACTTCAAAAACAGAATACTTAACCAAATGTGCTGTTTTCATATAGAAATTCTAACTGGTTGTCCTAATATGGGTGGACGTTTGGCCATTGTTGTTAGGTAATTCGGACTCAGATGCTCGCCATTCATCTTGGTGACTTTCACTGGGAAAACTACAACAGTATATATTGCGAAGTACTAGATTCATCGAGGTTCAGAAGCCTATATGAGCTTTCAAACTTTAATTGCAGAAAATGGAATGGGTGCGAAGAGATTTGCGATTTATGTAGCAGTCTAATTCAGTTTTACTGATACGGTCGCTTATTTCCTTCTGATGGTAACAGAAACCATCAGTTATTGAGCCCGGATATAAAGAGGGAAAGAGCCAATGGTAATGCATTTGGTGAGCAATGTCAGTCAACTGAAAAGCTATACAGCCTGAAAAGTCATTTATGTTTTTACCTGACAAGGTGGTAACCTTATCAGAACAGGATTTTTGGCTTGAGGTTTCTAGTAACGAATGGCTGGTTGTTGTAGTCAAATCGCGATTACTTCAGTTCTTGTGAGGCAAATTTCGAGGGATTTGATTGCGCTAGTTAGATTACACTGAACGATTCAACCGAATTAATCCGGTGTTCAGTATCATGTGAGCAGCACTAACGCTGATCACGCAGTTTGGTTTAGCTTTTGGGATTGCTCCGTGTCCCAACTCCTACACCCGTCAACAAAGAAATAGATCAACAGATGTTAATCCTGGACCTGTACTTTATCCTTTAACTTGATATTGGGCAATTTACAGGCACTTAAAAACACTCCTTGTTCTATATGATATGCTAACTGAAATTAAACCAAAAGCTTTGTTTGTTTATATAATCTGTTATTTTTTCTTCATTCTATCTCGTTTAAAATGCGATTCTTGCACAGCGCTTCGTGAAATTGTGAACCTGCCAAGAATCTAAATATCTCATTGGTTGAAGTGGGAACTTTGTGATCTCTTCCGTGATTGGTTACTTCTCATTCGCTTTTTCACCTGTCTTGAGGCTGTCCAAAGCGCAGTCATCACGTGAAGATATAGTTCGCGAGGCCGGGATCAAATGATCCTTTTGTAGGGGAGGACTCTATCCGAGGTTGATATACTCGAGGAGGCGAGCGCGCTTCGTCAGGGAAATAAAAATCCGGTTTATCTCATCACTTGGGCAGGCACCTTAGCACTATCTTAATACTATCCTTCCAGCTTACTGACCACCTGAGTAGAGTAAGTCATATCCACGGATCTCATATGACTTTACAGATCAGGCAAACGATTGATAGTGGGGCACAAATACAAAAGCACCTGAAGATGCAGTACAAAATTATTAAGCGACTTTTACCGGCGATTGTTCCAAATCTGTGATAGCTGGTTCCTTTGGGCTACATCAACAGAGTGAGGTTTTCTCCTAACGTGTGTTGTAAAATATAACTTGATTTTTATGCTTACTGGCAAATTCCGAAATGGATTCAACAAGGCACTCTGTCCGGACAACAGGTTCAATTGATCAGGTGCTTTTTACAGATTAGGGGAGGTGTTGGTAAGTTAAACGAAAGAGTTCTCAAAACATAATGGCAAGGCTTAAGCGAAGGTCACACGTAGCTGCCAATGAACGTCCCAGTATACAGGTGAAAACTGAGCGATGAGGTGCTGCGGTACTCTCAGAGATTTCACCTTTAAACTTCTGGGTTTTACCAAAATAAGCTACTTTTATTAGGGTTGCTAAAACTTCCTTGGCAGCAGACTAGCGGTTTAGCAATTCTTGAAATCTATCAGGTAGGCATAGTCTCAGAGTTTTTCCTCATTCCTTTGATGATTCTAAATAACATAGTCAATAAATTAATCCTATACAAAGAATTCAAAGATTCTTTAGTGCCTAGTCATCCGTGAGTTGTTCTCATCCAACTGCGCCGCCAACTTATCCAAAACGTGTTACAAGAGGATTGAGTAAACTGGACACCACTCACCGTCCAAACAGATTAATTATTAATTATCGATTGTTAAGTAGTGTGTATACCATGGAAAGCAAGATAAGAAATTGCCGTAGGGTTGACCAGCGTTAGATAAAATATTATATTGGATGAGATGGAGGCAAGTAGAGAATCGGCCGCCTTCAGACATAACCTACGGTTTATAAATTCAGGTTGTCAGCGGTTATACTGTCAGGCACAAATCAATGCCCCCGCTGAAATCATATGGACAGCTGTGTGCATAAAACGTGCATATAAGCCGCCCCATTCCCTCACTGTGGTGACATTATTGTCACACGGCACTTGATTAGAAATGCAAACAGGACAGCGCAGCAGAGCGAACAGACATTTTATCTGATAAATCTGGACGCCTCCTAAGTAGAAGACAGTAGTCCACTTAGAGAGCGTCACGTTGAATTGGCATGCATAAACATTGACGTACGGGTTTCCACGGATAACCCATCTGACTTAGGATTGCTTTTATCGGTAGCACAGTCATTCCAAGTTTCGGTTTACTCAATGAACTGAAGTTCTCACACATTTTCACGCCCTTGTCGCTTTATAAACTGATGAGTACTAGTCAGACGAGCAAACTAGTCATATGTATGGTTTTAAAGCGTCAGTTGGCTTAACTACCCCCGTAGACTTGATACCCCAGTCCAGATCTCTCCAAAAGCATGTTCGTGATTAAAATAGAATGTTTCAGTAAACCTTGGAATGGATGCTGTTTGTTTATTTTAAATCTTTCAAGAAGTAGTCATTTTTCCATCCATAAACGAGAGGTTCATGAGTTTACTCTGATTGAACTCAGTAATCCCACTGAGGTAATTTTGCTTCGGTCAGGGATGCGACTGTCCTGAAATCGCACAAGGTTAAAAATGGCGCTATGGGAGTTCCAAGTTCCACTGTCGGAAAAAGCGATCAAACTTCAATCCATCCCCTATGCATAAATAGGTGGATGTTCAGGTAACACTACTATGTAAGCATAAAAATTCTCTTTCTTTGCAGCACTTGGTAGGCCTCAATCAACCTACTACTCTGCATTACATTGATCATGTAGTAAAGTACCGTGGCTTTTGACAGCATGAGGGGATGCAAGCATCTAAATCGGGATTCCGTTTGTGGGTGATGTCTGTCTACGCTGAAAAACCGTGCAGTACACCGTACATATGTTTTGTCTTACTTGGGAATCATGAGCATCTCATGAATCTCCAAGTTGAATGGAAGTCACAACCTCCTCCTTAGTATTTGAAGGTTCGACGAACGGGTCAACACGTGACCGGGTACTGTGAACCACTTGACTGAAGGGGGTGATGCTTTGTCCTAGTTAAGTGCCAGTTAATCACGCTGGTGACCAAGTGCCGGTTGCCGATCTTCATAAACCTCAAGTTTTCCCTGGGATTCGTGAGATGCGCGGTCCGACAATCATGAGACAGCTGTACAGTGCTTCTAGGCTTTTCAGCATAGACTGGTTTCACTCACAGGACGAAATATTGACCAAAATACTTTGGATGTTTTAGCACTGCACTCCTGTCAACGCAGTAGAAATCCAGATGTAGGTAATCGAAACCAGTATGGTGTGTACTGTTTGAAACGTGTTTGCCCTGGCGGACATTTCAAATAATCGATTATTGTCGGTTTTGTAATGATGTATCCCTAACGGATGTGTTGAGTTGCGTCCATCGCCCCGTAGTTTCGGCGAATGCTAATTACCAGTAGTGCACCTTCTGGTATCAAAAAGGCACAGATGGCTGCTAATGACTTGTTCTTTTTCAATGCTACCAAGGGAAAATATGAACCATACAGTTCCCATAAGTGTTCACATTAGTAGTGGAATTTGTTTTTAAATAATGACATTTCACGGTTCCCGTTGTGAATACAATCGGCAAGTTAATTCCACTGGGGAATGAACTCCATAGAGCAATACTCAGCCGTCTCGGCAGTGCGCGATTCGAAACCTCTAAATTCCTGTCGGTGGCTGTTCAGATATCATTCTACCGTTACTAGATGGTCAGTAGTGTGACTAACTTGAATTACATCATCCCAGAACCACTCTGTTCATGTCATGTGATTGGGCATTGACAATCCCTCTATTGAAGACCTCAGGGTGGAAAGTCCGTGAGATCTATGGAATTTTCTTCATTTTCTGACCATCTCCAAACTCCAGTCGAAACTTCCCACAGCCATTATAGTCACTGCTTGCGTACAGTACTGAAAGGATTGCGGGACGCTTTCTATCTATCAGAAATCACTAAAAGTGCAATCCTCAAGAGTAACTGGGGATTTTAAGACTGGTTATTTACCGTTTAGGAAGCGGAAGACATCCGATCAACGGTGACTAATGAGTTAAATATGATATAAGGTTATTTTTAACTTGAAACTAATTCACGCCGTCCTAGAAAAGCAATTCAAAACTTTGCCGCATTTTTCCTCACCTCAAATGTATTCCCTTGGTTCTTTGTGAATGACTTTACGAATTACTTCGTGTCTGCTTCAGAGTTGATACTGTACTATCACTATTCCCTCTCCTTGAACAGGGAAGTAGAACGAAGTCGGATATCTTACAAGGGCAAGCGCAAGGTCCATTTTAAAATACCATATATAAATTTTACAGTTTTTACGGCACCAGTCATAGCACTACTGGAATCTCACTGATTATCCGTCGATCCTTCATGAACCCGCCATTTTGCAGAACTAGATGGAGTTGATGAATCGAATATAGGTAAGCATGAACTATTGAATTCACCAACTTGGAGCAATGTTCTCTTTGCGCGTAAGCCAAGAGCAAAAAAGGAGACATTGGTGGACACGGGAGGTGAAGAGTAGACGGACACCCTTCTAGGGGTATGGCACTGTGAACGGATTCCAGGCTTTCGCTTTATCGAAGAAATCAGTTTCATTTTGAATTTGAGCCGTGTGATCTTTAGTTTACGTACTGTATGACAAACGCAGCTACCTCGATCACCAACTGCGTGCTTCCGTTATAATTCTGGCCACAGCGAATAAATTCCCACAGAAGATTTCCGTAGGAATTTAAAAGCCCTCCCTGCACAATTACATCCCACACACCTTTACAGATCACGTGATTAGTCTTCAGTGATACATTCTTGACAGACTAGACCTTTTATGCCAGACAGCTTTGAACGAACAATTAGGTAACACTAACCATATACCGAACGGAACAGATAGAAGTAGAAAGGATGAGACTCAGTGAACTTTAGTAACTAAAAGATAACATCCCCCTTGGAGTCATCTTTGGGAAAAGCACTTGGGGAATAAACCAACAAATAAGCGACCTGCCGACAACTAAAACAATTCATACCAAGCCTAATCGTGTTTCAATTTTTCTGGTGCCCGATAAGTACCTGACCAGGTTGAATGAACCAAGACGAATGAACCACCTCTCATTGTCACACAAAAACGGGTAACACTGTTCTCGGCACAGAAGCACGGGTAAGTTCGAATTCTGGCTGAGAATTTCGCTTTTCGGTGCGGTCGAACAATGCAGTAAGAATACGATACATGCATTTTGTATTGTCTTGTGATTACCCAGGTCAGTAAGTAGAAAATATAGGCTTTAGCGTAACTGCCAAGACAAAGTTCATCACTTGATCACAGATCGGAAAGGCTAACCGACCAGAGAGAAAATACATCATCAAGTCCAAAGTAGGTCACTTGAGATCGCCATTAAACGCACACAAGCAAAGACTTTAGCCGATTTATTGTAGCCCCCTTGATAAACCCCAGAACACTTGAACTTCAGTGGTGTAGAAGTGTAGCGAACACTGAGCTCAAATTAACTTGATGGTTTGTGGAGCGCAAAGCGATCCGGTAGTTTGAAAAAAGATAGCTTCAGACCCAAAGAGCCACGTGTGGTCGCACTCTAGCCGTGATATATCCATACTTTTATCTCGTTAGACGAGGTTTCTTAAACGTAATCTAGTGAAGCTGCAATAAAATGTGAACTTCTTGCATCTACCAGTCTCCATGGCATTCAAACTTGTAGAGGGAAGCGGCTACTTTGCTGCTGTTGGTAAATGTTGACAGTATGATGCCCAGAGTATGTCACCACAACCAGCTGCTCAAAGCAAGTCCATAACCTAGCGATGCCTTTAGAATACAGAGGTTATCATGAAATCCAGCCTCCATCTAAAGGTCATTGACAAATGTTTACAACTCAGCACTGACCGGGTTATATGCTACGGACATCAAGACTGTTAAATTCTCTCGCTATGTATATCCACTCATAACGAGAGCCTTGGTTCAAATATTAAAAATCATACACGAAAGTCCATATAGAATTGGTGGATGTGTCTCACGATATTCCTTCATACAATCACTTGTTTCAGTGAAGAAACAACTAATTTTCTCAACTTTTCGTCCCGTTTTAAAAATTAATTGAATGTAGTACTCTGTATTCAGCCGTTTTAATACAAAAATAAAATAACAGAGTAGCGCTTCCGAAGACCAAGGGCTTCAAAAAGTGATCAAACTTCTAAAAGTATTCGTATTATGGCACATGGAAAGTCCTTCAAAGCAGATAGCTCTGAGGAGAGCGAATTTCTTGCTGTCGCATACGTGCTAGTAGCCAATAATAAAGAACGGGGGTTAATTGCTCAGTGGGCTGGTCTTACCAGTCGCCCCACTTAGTGTCGTACACGCTTCACTGCAATACTTTGTAGCATCTGTGTTCTGACTAGTTCGCGTTCTCTTACCTACTAGGAAAAAGGACCGAACGGGTTCGCTAACCTGAAGAAATTGACTGAAATCATTCTTTACTTCTATAGTTGGGTCTGTTTGTCGGAGTAAGCCGCGTGTTTGGTCCGGCCGAAACCAGCAGTGTTCCACAGCATCAAACAGCCGGCAGTTTGACGTAGTCCGCATTGAATCTCAAAAGTAACTACAGGCCCTGCCAAACAGGAACCGTTTCTCACTGGCTGACACCTTTCAGCGAAGCAAACCTCAAAGCTGAAGATCACACTGAACAGACTCATATCCAAAATAAAGGTAAATTCTAGTTGGCAGATCGTTTATACTAGGATCTTGTTGGGCTGGCAATTGTGAATGGACATACGCCATTCATCCACAAGGTAGAGAGCCCGACTCACACTTATGTTCGGTGACGTCCGGTGAGTCAGGCAGTCAAACGCCCTTGGATTTCTTACACATTTAGTATACAATTTTTAACCTTCCAGCCAACCCAAACTTAGTATGTTGATGACCACTGGGGGTGACTCCCAGTCTGGAAAGACTAGAGAAAAAGCGCGGATTAGCGGAAAAATGATTTTGGTCAATTTCCTTAGTGTGTACAAACTAACTTTAAGATCTGCGGTGATAAATGGTCATTTTCGCTGGAAGTATAAAAGGTTCGGGATTATGACCCGACCATTCGGGGATATTGGTCTGAACACAGGACATTCTCTTGTAGTATTGACACTTCTGTTTGCTGAGGTACCCTCAATCGGCAAACTGCCCTTACAATTGAAAAACTTCTGTGATTGTGAGGACTGTTCTGGTCAGCGAAAACTTTTCTTACACAGAGTTAACACAGTGTGACTTAGAACCGACGTTGTCTACCCATAGTGCGGCTTAGAAAAGACCGTAAAGCCTATGGTCTTAAATGTGATTGTTCGTACCATATGTGTGACGGTCATACAAGGCCGCCATTTCAGTCAGGTAAGTCATTCAGTCTAACGTCATATGAATCAGGATGACAATCATGATGGACAGCCGTTGAAAAGTAAAGAGAAGCAAAATCAAACAAGTGAATTTAATTTCAACCCTTGTCTAAACAAAACATGCCTTGGGCTTCGTGAAGATTCATGTCAGAGGCAGTCTTTGTTTGTATATCGACCGAAAAATCGGATATGTGACAAGCTAAGGGGCTGGTACCAGTCAATTTCCTTCCATCTCTAATGATGCATGGTGGCTAGTCAACCAGCTACAGAACGTGCAACAACGTGAGCAATCTGACGTGTGTAGTTCATGCAAGCTTATGAGTGACAGAATGACTGTCAGCTTGCTAACTGTTAGAGCTGCAGCTCTTGCGGTTGCGCTGAAAAAGAGGCGATCATCAATTCACCGAAGACTATTTTGCTTTTAGCCTAGAGGTGAGTGAAGTTAATCCATTCCAGGAGGCCACAAAAGCTGTTTCATCCTTGATCGGATTCGAACCTGCAACCTTTCGGCTAGCAGTTATAAACAGGGACTCTATCTTCTTGCCCCGTTGGCCGCTGCGTCTTTGGTCTGCACGTTTATTCTCGGACCTGATAAGTTCATCCAAGTAGCATAGCAATTGTACCACTATTATCTGACCTCGTAAGGAACCGCGTGATTCACACGAGTTGATCGGTGTCATGTTTTAGCCAGATTTCATATCTAGACGACATATGGTCATTCGACCAAATCCCATCACTGGATACGTTCTTAATCTTCACTGCAGTAAGAACAGCTTCGACCATACCAGGGTACCAAACGCTACATTGTGAGCAGTTGTTAGGCGGTGGAAGGATGGTTTAGCGAATATCAAGGTAAAATCGTCTACCTCACAAGCATTTACTTTCGTCCACGGATTTATATTTACATATGTGTCGCTCATTGGTCACACATTCTTCACACAAGAAGCCTTGCTAATTTTATTAGGTCACGCATGACAGTAATCCAACCAGGCTGCAAGGAGCCGAATATGCCCCCAAAAAGTTCCGGTTCCCATCCTGGAAGTGCACAGTTGTGAAGTTCATAGACCAGTAGCAACCTTGCAATTATTCGCAGTGAGAATCGAGCTTACACGACCTTCTCAGCTGCTGTACACTTCCCAACATTAACCTGATGCGTTCCACTGCTTATAAATTGCCATTAGACTGAGGACACATAAAACCTCTTGGGACTTTAGGCCGCCCGTTTGATCTGCGCCACGTCCGTCTGCATCCCACCGAACTCCCCCAATCATCTGTGTGGATGGTAGCCGTTTACTTTAGTGATTTTTCAGAAACATTCTATTGAAGAAACGAATTCTGTTTGACAATCGAAACATGTGGATGATGGGCTGGAAGTCAGCACGCTTCTGACAGTTGATCCAAAAAATCTGATGAGGCTGCATTGGCGACCCGACAGCTTATTGGACGGTTTGAAGTGCGATACAAATTTTCTCTCGACTGGAAACTCTTGTAAAATGTCCATTCACCGTCCAACCTGTAGATTGAATAGGCATTCTAAAAGAGATGGTAGCCAGAGAGGAATTGTCGTTTGCGCAACAGACGCCACATACTAGACATACATACTACACACATGTGGTGACAACACGCACCTCAGTGGGACTGACTCAGTAATCAACCTGATGTTTGTGCAACAAGACTTGTCCGCTGATCAGTTAGTCGAACGGCTGATGTGGCAAATGACAGCGAGAATGATTCTACTGCGTGAAAGCCTGAGTAGGTGTGGTAGTGGCATACAGTCACGTCCACAATAAATTCAGTAAAACTATAGTAAATATGGCAGATTGCCCTATCAAGCACAGGCCTTTCAGGTGGGCTTGCACTCTGCCACAAATTGAAAGGACTGTCAGACCGATGTGAACAGTAGAAACACAGAAATACTTTTTGAACAAAAAACTGTGTGTATCTGCATCGACAAGAAACATCGAAAACAACCGGTCACGTTTACCAGAACACATATATCCTACATGTTCTTGTGACCTATTCAACACTCCCGTTGACCTTTCGTCCTGAATGCTTTTCATTTAGCAATCAAACTCACACCCCAGAAAGTACCGTCTTGCTGTATGTATCAGCTTCTCAACAAATGAGAATGGAGCAAATCAAATTAATCAAGCTGAACACAGTTCACTGCACAAATGCAAAGCAGCAGTCACGTGAATAGCACTTTCACTGAGTATTTTCCTTATGTCACTCAAGTCTCTGCATACGTTAAACAATTCTGGAAAAAAGATGCAAAAAACAATCAATCGAGTCCACTGCTACAAAATCTAATTAGTTGCACTGATTGACCCGCAAGTACAGGACTGGCTTAGTTTTTGTTTCCCCTAAGAATGTTTGTTACGGGTTAAGTAATGTGTATCTAGAAAAGAGCTGCACAGAACACGCGAAACTGGCTGCAAAATCTCGTGTTGTGGGCTAAATACGATCGACTTTCTTGAGAAAAGGGGACTTGGATACTGAACGAGGACTTATTAGGGCTCTCTTGAGCAGGATTTGTACATTAGTAACAAATGATCAGCAAGAACAATGTTGAAGGTGCTGTAGAACTCTTGTGATTCGTTTTGCCGAAACCCCATCTACCGATTCTTAACTGCCTATCTGTTGGTGTTTGCGTTCCGATCCAAAATGCGCAAACATCTGGTGTGATATAATGATAAAGTAGGCTATCTTTCTCAAGGTGACACTAAGTTATCGTTTTCCAGTCGTTTTCAGGACAGAGACTCGGAACCAATGAGGATAATGTTAATTCATTTTTGAGAAGTGAAGGCTAGTAGTTCGTCAAAAGTTCAGTTGTTGACATGTTTCACCCTTAACTGATTCCATTGTTCTGTTGTTGATAGGCCACCGCATCAACCAAATTTTCACGATAAACCAGTGCGTAGCTGGTACCCGATTGCCTGGTTGATAGTGCTCGTTGACGACACTAAGCAACATAGTGTGTTCAAGGTGAACAATATTTGTAAGCTTTTAGGAGGCCATATGCACGTTCAACATTTTGAAATGCAATGCTGGAAGTGTTCTGAATGCTGTGAGCTAAAACAAATCAGGTACGTGGACTTCGGAATTCCTGTAAGAATTTGGGAAAGCGTCCCACTTTATGAAAGACATTCATTTTAGAGACGAACATATTACACTTTCAACCCTTAGCAACAGTCATCTAAGCATCATTAAGACCTGAAGAATGACTAGAAAAATGTAGTAGGATGATTCTTAGGCAAACATAACATGTCTGTAGAGAACGTGGCAGTAGGTTGCAATCCAGTGGTAGCAAGAGGTATCAACATATTAACAGCGCAGGTACTGGCATTCATAAGCGAAATTCAAGTATGAAGTGGAGCGTAGTCCGAAGCCAAGCAGTATATGCTCGCACCTCAGCGAAGCATTGTAAATAGCGTATTGTTAGGGTAGACCTCAGATACTGACGGATTTAGCTCATTTTCTATTTTGGTCACGGTCTGGGTCGATAACCACCCAGATAAGAAAAAGGTACATATCAGAACCTCGCATAACGAGTGAACGGAACGTTTCGTGGAGTTCGGCCAATGAAATGCACCCGATAACACAGAAAACCAAAATTTGGTTCATTTTGTCCCCGGCGAGCATCGGTCACCGCTAGAGCTCAAGTAAACAAACCTGTTTCCCAACGTGGGTGGTAGAGGAAACAGCTCACCCAATGTATACTGTATAAATCACATTTATGTTACTGGCACTTGGTTTTCACAATGTGAGTCATGTATCTTCCCAATGGCTCGCTTTTCATCCTGATCTGATAGGCATGAAATTTTGAATAGATGTTGCTGGAGTAATGGTATCTACACAAGTGTGCGGTGCAGAAACACGCAAAAGCATGATTTATCTAACTTCAGATCAAAGGAATATTATTATAATGGGTAGGGTGAAAACCAAAGTTGCATGTTCGTGTGATTGTCATTCATCAACTATCGTGCAAGGTTGACAAAAATACCGTGTGTTTCGGTGGTATATGACGGTTTCCTCACTGTATCTCCTTTCTGGCGATCGGTTAAACGTTTAAAATGGCAGTTTGAAGTTTTTCTCCGTGAGAAGCAAAGCGAGCAACAAAAAAATGTGAGAGACAGTGGAGACAGCGTGTAGTGTTACATACTGCTTATGTGATCGATTCAAGCCATGTTCTATAATGCCTCTGACGGCAAACGTGTGTACACAAAACCTGTTCATGCGGAGAATGTATGGAGATTGCTTTTTAACGCGAAACAAATTTTTTAATGGATGTACATCAAGTAATCCTGGAGTCAAAGCAGCAAAGGAGAGCAGTTCCCGATGAGATGACTAGTACTGACGAGATCTCGCATTTGTCAGTTTTGTTGTCAACCTTTTCACTGTTGGAAAGTTGGTTTTTCATTACATTTTTTATCGTTTCAAACGTTTGAATGCCGGGTCTTTGTATGCGTTTTAAATTCAAGTAAGGCCGATCACCCAAAGATTACACATACTTATAAGGTATCTGAGGAAAAATACAAAAAATGCGACAGTCTTGAAAAAAATCCTTTGGTGAAAACGAATTAAGAGGTTTGTTTGTCTGACTTGTGAATAAAGTGCGGACAGCCTCTAATAAATCCTGGCTCCAGTCAATCCCGGCTTTTGTTGAAATAGGGTGTTATAAAATATACAAAACGACACCTACCCAAAACACAAAAACCCATACGCAGTGCAATCCGACTGGATTTTGAAACTGAAACTCACCAGGCACGTGTAGTAGGATTAAGTCACATGATTCCCTGTTCCAAAGTTCACATTTTAAACCCAGCATCTACCAGTCGCCAGCCATAAGTGTATATCCACTAATAAGCGACTTATTTGCGGATTAAATAAACGCTTGCACGGCTTAATCAAAAACTTACTGCCTTCCAACTGAGTCCTTTCCACGGGTGACTCAAAGACTCCATTGAGTGGCAATACTTGGCACTTTTACTCAAAAAAAATCCCAAGCTGTTGTACTTTATCCACATACGTTCTTATTCAACTAGACATTGCCTTAAAAATCGTGTGCAGCTGTTGTGGCAAGTGGTTTAAGTTCAATGGTAAACCGAAGTCTCCTGAGGGTGTGCCATTTCGCAACTTTGTTTGTTTATGCAATACATTACATCAAAATGCGTTGACATGTAAGTGTTATGAGGATATTTCCGTAGGTCCAATTTATCACATCACTATCGATTTTTTGGGTGTTAAAATGCAGATTAGGAAATGCCGTCCAGGTTGCCATCAGCAGTGATGTGAAAGCAACCATTTATGCCAACGCCAGCCAAATGGCCGGTGGCTAGTTGAACGAAGCTGGTCTGCAGTACACCATTAGAAAGTCGTCTGGCTGATGAATGAAACGAATTGTGATAGGTTGGTGGCCCCCTTCTCGGAAACACTTCATACTGTCAGATAACTACGTGTAGGTATATTTTCATGAATCAGTAATTTATTTCAGGTAGCGATAGCATTTGAGTGGTGATGGTTCATCGGATGCCACTGTGCGACAATCTGGAGGTTCTTCTCTGAATGACAATCTGGCTTCGCTACTCACAACACCCAGTAGTCTGAGAAACAGAAAGAATTATGCAGACGATAGCCCGTTGGTGCGTATACTTTCGACCTAGGGAAAAAAATCTGCTACCACAATAACCAGACTATAAAAGGACACCATTTCATACCAGATCTCCAAAGTTCACTCCCCCCAAACAAACCTCATCGAGGTCTTTTCAAGTGTTATCAACATTCACCAAAATGTATGGTCATCTATTGGCGTTTTAAAAAAACTCTTGTTCAACTTTGTTTTGATTTCAGGCATTGTGAGGCGACCGAAGGAGGAAAGAACATTTCCCATGCCATCGGTATTTACGCGGAAATCGAAGACGAAACCGGTCGTACAACTCCAAACCTGCCAAACAACAGGCCATAGTGCACCTTTGAATAGCCCGTTAGAAGGCGACCAGCTGAAATGTCCGTTGAAACCCAGCCTTACCTACAGTTCGACTCTGAATCGAATAGCTGTCAGAGCCAGTAGCGCCTCGCCACGACCGCACTCCTACGGACGTCGCCTGACCGGAGTAACTGTGACCTTTGAGTCCACCCTGCCCACTCAAGTATGGCAGGCATCTCCTAGTCCGTCGCCACCATCTATCAGCCCCACTGCTTTCCTACGAGATAACCGAATGATAGTTTCCGTCTCAGATGATTGGAGCATCCGCGAATCTTGTTTGGAAAATCACAAGCTTCCAAAGCCATCCAAGTGTCGATCAGCTTCTTTTCCCAACTGGCTTTCTCACGAAGCGGATACGGATGATAGCAGCGACGGGACCAGTCCTTCTGGACTGACTCATCAGTCAACCAGTAGCACCTGTTCTAGCAGTGATGAGTCTATCACAGGTGGTACACGACAAATCAGGCATAAGAACAGCAGTAGTACGGCTACTGCCACAACCGACAGCAGTTCCAGTTTAGACATGCGGTTGGTTCGTGCAGCAGGTGATTCCAGTGCGACATCAACCACCAAAATTCGGCGCCGACTCCATGGGAGCCGAACCTTTGGGACGGAAAAGCGAGGACATAAAAAGAACGAGGAGAAGAAGCGGCGGCCGGTACCACTGAGTGCTGGCGATGGCACCGACAGCAGCAGTAGCAGCAGTAGCGAAGATGACGATCTGGAGGCATTAGGCTGGGATGAGAAGACCATATCGGCCGCAATGATTAGCCGAAGTGCCAAGGCCAGGAAGCATGTACTGTCTGGTTTACCCGTTTTGAATTCAAATTCAAACGGAAAATCACACAATAAAAAGTTGTCAGTTGTTCAGAAACAACAGAAAACCGATGGAAACCTCGAATCAGTGCCAAGTGTGAGTCTTACTGTGCAATCTGTCAACCAACTTTCCCATCCACAGTCCTGTCTTTTGGTTCGCCGACACAATAAACCGGGAGTTACGGGTCCCATAAACTATACCAGCCCCACGGTTCTGCGATCTGGTATGGCGGAACGGAGTTTGGGTACAGTCTACGTAGATCCCAAACGGGCGTTCAATACAGAACTCTTGGCGGTTATCACAAATGATTACAAGCCGCTTTCAGAGTGGGAGCAAGAATACAAGGTACTTCCTGTACGAAAAGGAGAACATGTGTGTGTTCTTAGTCAACCTATGCAAAGCAGGCCAACAAATGGGACGAGCGATACTCACCACAAACCAGACCACTCCCGGGATAATAATGAGTCAAATACATGGTTGTACGTAAGGCGATGGTGCGTGGACCATTTGGTTGCAACCGGACCACCCGGATTCGTTCCCCGACACCACTGCCGACTACTCCCAAGCAAAGAGATTCTAGGCTTGTGGCAACAAAGTCAACTATTTCGAAGTAACAACGGCTCTTGTTTTACCACTCCAACGGATATGAAAGCAAAGGTTATGCCAGTTGCACCAACAACCTCAGAACTATCAGACTTGGCCCATCTTCGTTTGGATGAACAATCGAAACTGATGGTCCGTTACCCATTTGTCCGTCCCAATGTGGAACTGGACACTTTTCATCCTGCACCTCCAAAACTCATGGTGGCTCATCCTCAGGTTCCTCCGCCCCCGGCTGGGTTTGGCTCTGGGTGTTCTTTCGGCGGATCCGAGACGGAAGATCGCGACTCTGGTAGAGGGCCTAGTTCCGGTTCAGAATGGAGTAGTGGTAAAGGTGGGAGTTTGAATGTAACCTTGGACAGATCCACAGCGGTGGATAAAACACGTACTGAAGCTGGACTTCAGAGAAGGTCAGATGTCCAATCTGGTAATAGCTCCGATCGGTGTCGGAATACCAACAGTGCAGAGGAATCTCAGCTTGGATGGTACACCACTGACGGGTCAGTCTTCTCTAGCGGGCATAGCTCAAATCGCGAAGAAGACGTCTATTCGCATGAAACAGTTGCACAGACTAGTTCCACAAGTGGGGAGCTCCCACATGATCAGGTTTCGTCACTGAGTCAGCAAACTTTGCCCAAGCAGTCCACCCAAGCACCTTCATCGTCAGCCATCACCCTGACCACTTGCACAGGCCATGCACCGGTGCTGGAACTTCGAACAGGTGGAACACCAACGCTACATGCTAAAGTCACTAACAACACAGGTACAGACAGTTTGGTTACCAGCACAACTACTTGTACAACACTGGTTGATAGCAAAGCAGAATTGTCCGATACAGATGTGGTGACAAGCCGTGATTCGATGTCTAGCGTGAATCCTGCTTTATGGGAACCATACAAAACAGTTATTCATGTGAACGAGAACAGCATGGAGAAGTTCACTCTCGTGTAAATACACCCATTTACTGCCAGATTTGATATTTGTAAGATCATGTGCTGTAGAACAGAGTCAAGAGTACTGCTCATCGCAATACATCCGCCAAGAATACGCAAACAAATAAAACAATACACGCATATCTCTATAACTCACCATACTATTATGTACATAATATTCTGAGAAATACCTCGAATACACACTCAAATGTGTAAAGTGATCTTCCTTCCCAAGAGTTCTTCTCTCGGTGAGGTTCTTTTGGATTGGAGCACATTGCAATATTCCGTGAGTAAAATATAAAACTGTACTTGTCTCCTGGTCCTTTAGTGCTCGTACAAATGCATCGCAAGTGACACTATTTGGGGAATTCTTTGGTTCAAATAGACTACCGTCATCCTCAGAATGCTACACTTCCATGTGAACATTATTGCTGAATGCGTTACTGATGAGTACCTATTGAGAATGTCCCGCACAAACGACCAGTTATTAGATGTTGTGTAGATGAGAGTGCTTGAGTTGGACAACATTCCAAATGAACACAAAGAGCTCCTTCTAGAATAGAGAAATATGTCTCAGTATAAAAAAGACATTTTCTATTGCAAAATCTTTCTGTGGGACTGTGTGTAAGGATCGCATTCCAATCGTGTCATTCTGTGGCTAGCCTGAGTGACCAAACAAGACTTCAACCAGAACAATCAGAAGATACATTTGAACAAGAAGTACATAAGCCAGTCAACTAGTCATTGCAAGATCGTCAGATGTCAAGTGCAGGTAACCTACCTTGGAAGGCTAAGAGGAATGTACCCTTAATTCATACTTGTTGTGGACCTTCAGGAGGCTGTATATCACGAATCCACCTACAGGTCTGAAATAACAGTTTTCTACAAAGGAGTTTGGGTTCCAACACTCAACTGATCCTTTGCGGGGTTAGCTTGCATTTCGGAAGTATACTTCTGGACCTCTTCGTGTGATTACGTGCTAACTCGCTTCTATGGGGTTTGCTCATCAGAGGATCGTCCCTGGGTGGATTACCCATACTATGTTGGTGATGAGTATCCAATCAGATCCAGACCACGTGACCTGAACTGTGACTTAACAAGGAGCGACATGTATATCCGTAATGCACTACTCATAAGTTTGTTTGGCTGAGATCCACTGTATTTTAACTCCTGATCAAAAGGTTGAGCTTACGAATACCCCTAGAGATATGCGGTATTGATAATTTTCAACAGTGGTTTAGTTCGATTGACTGAATAAATACGGATTCGGGATATAGCTAGTTTTATATGTTCGAGAGATCAAAGCGTTTGAGCCAACTGGTTATCTGAAAATACAGCAAAATGTAAAAGAACAGGAATCTGTGGCACACTGCTAATTCATCTGTTTTATAGTTTTATCTCCACGATTTGACTGTTCTTGAAGTAGCGCTTGAAACAGGCACGTCTCAGAATTAATTGGCAACGCAAATGAGGTTCTACAGTAGGTAGGCTATAGCTCAGTTCGCCAATTCGAACCTTCCAAGCAAGTGAAAGTGAAGAACGCATTGACAAACGCCCACGATTGTGTGCAAGGACATTATCGCCACCCTTTTTTAATCTTTTCCACTCCAGTTCAACTTAGACTATTGATAGTTTCAAAATAGACAGCCAAGGTTTTTACTCGTTGCATTGATATTTTTATTCTTACTCAGAGCAAATCCTCAAAGATTGTGCAGCATGACGAAAGGTAATATTGACTCTTGAGTGCACCACGCCGATGAACGGATGCTTCAAAACCACAGGCGCAACGTTCTTTCTGTTGGTTAATACCAAATGATAGGGTATACCCTCGATAAGAGCAGTAACATGACTTTTTTTACTCCGAAATCGCTATTGAATAAAGGTACCGTATATGTCTACAGCAAACACATCTCAGCAAAGCCGTAGCCAGTCTATCAAGATGGAATATCAGTACGACCAAAACTCTACTGTAAGGGAATATGAACTGGATGTTATTGAAAGAAGTAGGTAACCAGGTAAAGACTTACCGGTTTGTGCTTTGAAATTTGAGTCTCAATGTGTGAGCCACAAAATCCAGGTTTTTAAGTAGGTTTTACACTTTATTTGGACCGGCCGCAGTGGTTTTGTACTTTTTCAGGGGTCCTGTGCAAACTAAGAAAAAATGTTGACGAATGCAGCCATCTTGAATAACATACGTTAAACTTCTGAAATTCTCCGATTGGACAAAAGCAGACAAAATCTGTAAATAGCATTCAACGCAATCACAAAGAGAAGTGTTTTGAGAACTTACAATTGAGTCGGTCGGTCATATTTTTCACGTGGTTTTCGAGTTATCCGCATCTTAACCGGTGCAATGCCTCTAAAACCGAAGTCCAACGAGAATGGAAGTGAGAAATGACAACAACTATGTGGGTTGTTGGAACCACTCCAAATAAATAAGAGCTCCCTCAAAGGATGAACTGAGACAGCCTCAGCTAAAGCCAGATACAGCTTAACGTAAAAGTAAGACAAAACCGTCAGAATCCGGACTTGTGTGGGAGTGCTTTGTACTGTACTTTTTACGCCTGAAACTCAGGTTTGACCGAACTGTATTCTTTCAAAACTCTGTAAAACCTAGGTAAATGGCTCGACACTTTGTTCCTATCTGTGAGAATTCTGGAGATGGTAGTGCTGCTCTGAACTATTCACCTGGCGGTCAACTCATATGAAAGAGCCCGAAGTGGTAGCCTATTTGCCTCACTGGACTCTTGGAAATTTGCAAACAATCAAACCAGGCCCAGCACCCTTTTCAAATTATTAAGTCTGAAACTGCGTGTGGATTCGGGATATGTGCTGCTTATAGCATGAAACCGAGCTAAACAAGGGGAAGACACAACAAAGGTAATTACTGAGTGCTTCAGCTGATGGTTTAACGTAGTAAGACTAATAATAATAATATNGATCGTTCAGTGTAACCCTCTTTCGGTTTCTAGCTACCGTGCCCATCCGAAGAAACACGATGTTGCCCAGGCCTATACATAAACACTAGGGATGCAGAAATGGAGTTCAAACGACGGACCTTCCGGTCAATAAGTCCGAACCTTATTCACTGAGCTATCTCGAGTTTACTCCCATGTAGGCAGGGTGTGCAGTGCCGTGCCTAAAGTTGTGACATCTCCCCTACATCCAACCATTAGTCGGTATACGTCAGAAATGTCATTACTTTATTTGCGGCACAGAACTTAATACAATAGGGGCTACATTCTTACCGGATTAAAGACCTTAATGACTGACAGCTACCCTTAACTCCAGAGTAGGTCGCTCGCTTAACACTATCTGGCAGCCCGCAACAAGCCCAGAACCTAAGCAACATTCGAATTGTTGAGACTGAGGGCGAAGGCTTAATTTGTGCTATCAAAAAACCTCACTTTAGACCCCATTTTGTAGAAGTAGTGATCTTCATCACTGATATCTGTTGTCGCTGTAGAAGCTGCGCTACTGTTTCTTTACAATTTCTCCTGAATTATTCCGTGCCGTTTATAACGCGTGACCCAAAAACTGGTAAATGATTTGAACTAGTTGGTGGGATACATATTACCTGAAGATAACCAAAAAAGAGAGGACAAGGTCACAAAATGAGTGCGTGCAGTTGGAAGCCATGTTCGGGAACTTTGGGACCCAACATGCCATGGAAATAAACGCAGACATAAACGAACACAAATAAACGTTGAAAAATCAAATTTAACAACGACCAATGAAAGTGCGGGCCACATTCAAAAACTCCATTCCTGAAACATGGCATCCAGGTAAATTTCCATGAAAAATTCGCATACAGACCAACCTAATATCGGTCAATTCTGAACCAAGTAGGTCTTGTTCTGGATCGCAAGGTACCGATGCACTGTTGCCGTTTGTGCGAAGCTCTCGTATTAGCTGTTGATGTATCTCCCGGTGCCGAAGTAAAGGTTTAGCCTCCCCTTGGCCAATAAGAGTCATCAATGGTTAGGTTACACGAAAGGCTTACACCCGGCATAAGCTTGTGAACAAAGGATGGCAAAAATCAACGATCTGGTTCGATAGTTTTCAACCATGCTGGCTGGAATACTTAGAGATTTTCCAAGATTGTTTCCTGATTCTTTTGAGGTGTCGTTCGGCATTCAATCAGACCGTTTGTAGGTACCATTGTGTGACTGACCTTTAGATATGGTCATCCTGTCGACCGCCACCTGCTGCGAACGACTGTATGTCGATATTCTGAATTTTTAAAATTAGATTTCACCCAGCAAGCACGATCGGTCGGTGCGCTGAAAACCGAGAGACACTCTATTGCTCAAAAAGCTGACGAAAATTGACTCGCACAATCGAAGAGAGCGCGATTTCACAAGCCGTCAGGTTACCGTGTGATGGCTGTTTAGATGGTACAAGAATGTAAGGGATACATAAGCAAACGCAAAACAGTCAATACCAAACCGACCAATCAGTAAGCACTCGTGCACGTGATTGGTTGATTTGCTGCGCCATGCCTCTGGCACAAGTTAGCACGAGTGAGCTTAACCTTAAGGCTAGCTATCCGTTTCCTATCCAACAAAAGCTATGAAAACCAGCAGTTTCGTCTTTTTAAAACTCCTCACATAGGACCAGAAAAGGGCTGACAAAGGGTTCTCGTTAACCCTGTGAATTATACAGTACCAAGGAAAACTTACTCCGACATCTCGATTATCAGGCTAACTGAAGTGTGAGACGGTCTTTGTACAGCACGCATAGCTGACGAATATCGTAAACGACCGATTCATTTGATTCGGCCATTCATACTAGTGTACTATGCAAATAGCTATATTTTCACACTTGCAAACAGGTAGTGGGAGGTTGGAAATTTTCAACAACCTTGTAAGTAATGTAGTGATGTTAAGTAAAGTTACTGCGAAAAGATCTTAGGGTAATACTCTTTCACATAAATGGATCATCCAATCAGAGTCAATTCGGTTTTACTCCTATCAATTTGTTAAGTCCAAAGGGAACACCCGAGAATAGCGGGAGTCAAAATCTAGCTACAGTCGAGCAGATTGCAATCTAGCTGTTCGAGCTCCGCTCTGGGCCCAGAAACAACAATTGAGGGCACTAAAGTTATCGTGGTCTGATTGAAACGCTCCTACCCCAGCAACAGTCTAATTAACCCGAATTTTTTGAGCTCTATTAAGAACAGTTCAGACTAGCTGACCCATTTTTCTGGTTACTTTCTACCCTAATAAGAATATACCATCTTGCTAATTAATGTGTTTTTGTCGGCTCAAATTCACTTCGCTAGTGTCTGTCACAAAATCCGTGGGAATATTGGTGGAACTAAGCTAGTTCGCGATGCACCATATTTTCTGAACTGACCGATCACGATATAATTAATACAAAACGGTGTAAAGATTTTATCCTAGCATACTTCAAAAATCTGGGATTACAATTAGAAACAGGACGGTTACATACTTTGTTGTGCGACATGTCACGACCCCAAGAAAATGGAGGAAACGTGAGAAGATCAACGCAGTTTGTGAGATCACTTCAACCATGTGACCATTCTTGTCCATCAAGGTGGACAGTTATATCGTGAATCAGACCGTCAAATGTAATGTCACTCTCCATTTGTTGTCGCTGCAGTGCTTCCCCCGAACAGCATTTCCTTCGTCGAGGGACTGCTTCGTTTTGGTTCCGCAAGCTCTACCTTTGTGTTGTGTTGTGCGGTGCGGTGGCCGAGCTATTGGGTTACGACTGCACTGGGCCTGCCAGACTACGCGATAGGGAGAAGACAGAGAACTGGGGGGATAAGGCTGTATTGCCAGGACAAAAACGTACAGAGCATCTGCATAAATATATAGGATGACTAAACGGCCAAATATGGTCGGTCACTTGTTCGCTCCATACAGCCAATGGTGGTGTTCCGGTCGTGAAACGGTCGTGAAACGGTCGTGAAACGGTCGTGAAACGGTCGTGAAACGGTCGTGAAACGGTCGTGAAACGGTCGTGAAACGGTCGTGAAACGGTCGTGAAACGGTCGTGAAACGGTCGTGAAACGGTCGTGAAACGGTCGTGAAACGGTCGTGAAACGGTCGTGAAACGGTCGTGAAACGGTCGTGAAACGGTCGTGAAACGGTCGTGAAACGGTCGTGAAACGGTCGTGAAACGGTCGTGAAACGGTCGTGAAACGGTCGTGAAACGGTCGTGAAACGGTGCTTTTTCTCCGGCCGGGGGCGCCCTGACACTTTGGGATGATAACTACCGTGCCAAAAGGACATACAAACATTTCCTAAGAGAAAGTCCACCTCCGGGAAGTCCAGAAATGATAAAAGTACTTTTTTTCACCGCTAAGATGCAAAAACCCAATTTAGCCTAATGAGCCTGACAACTGGGCGTACATGCTGACCCTGTGGCCAGTATCTAATACAGTAAGTCTCTACATGTGCCTTGAGAAGCGAACTCAACTGTTGCTTGCCCAGTTTTTTTTCTCACCCAACACTAAGACTACTGACAGACAGGGCTCAGTTACGCAGTCAGTGGTGCACCTGCATCAAAGCTAACGCATTCGATGAGTAGCTACCCAGTTTCTCGAATCAACTGCCTCCAGTTCTTTGCAATATCCTTCTCGTTTTCCTCTTTTTCCGGTGACCGAAACCGCAGCAGATGGAACCAACGTATCAGTGGTACATTTTTTTTATCGCTATTAAGTAGAATGAACTGAATACCCCATCGGTCGATGGGGATACACTTGTGTGGTTGGCAGTCTAGCTGAAAAGTTAAATTCCTTAGGCGATCACGTCATTAGAATTTGAATGTTTCCCCTCTTTAAAGTTGGAATGCAGATCTTCCGGTACAGCCGAGAAGACTACAAGGACACTATCCAGCCAATTTGAATTTGTTAACGATCATCAGTGTAACAGCAACACTGTTGTCGAAAATTGACGAAGCTACAGGATTTTTACCTACTATCTCCCGAAAGTACCTCCTTCGGTTCACGCCCATCCGAATCACACCGGTAAACAAAATACAAATATTTGTTGATGCCTACTACTCTTCCGTGGACAGCATTCATTACATGTTGGTAAATCTGATATGACGGCCACTCGAAGGAAGATCGAACGATGGAAGACAACCAAAAGCAGATTGAATTCAGCGCCAGGAGAAAAGCTGCAGTGTTCGGTAACAAATCGGCATTCAGTTTATGATTGACATCCCATGACTTAGGTCTCCTGTGTGATAGCTGTAATCAAAATTGAATCAGATGGGCAGAATATGGAAAATCATAACGGGTTTTTCAGAAGAGCGAACAGTTTTAGTAGGTTTTTTTCCAGTTGTCGCATTCGACCGGGGTTTTAAGTAGAGCCCCCGAATAGTGATCTGCTCCTTAGAGTGGGCCCTTCTGAATTGCTGGTTCCTATTCTGGTAGAAACACCGCATTTCAGTAGCTTACTTGACTACAACCCCTTCAATGACAAAATATCATCGAAGCCACCCTGTCATTATCCGAATATATTGGCACTCTTCCAACACAGAACTTTGGAACTGGGAAGTTAGACTAGCAAAAAGATAACATGCCAGATTTAACACCTGGTTTTTCGACAAGCACAGTACAGGATGCAAAATATATTCTGAAAGTAAAGTTCTGGTAAATCCACTCAGATTCAGAGCAGTTACGGAGTCGATAACCCTAAAGACCCTAACCAAGTCGTGAGTGGTACACAATCAGCTGACAGTAAATAGCTTCGGGGTGAGGACTGGTGTGTGAACGGTGCTCACCACGTGAGTATGCAATAAAACAGCCAGATGGATAGATCATTCAAATGAGCCAGAAGGTACCATACAGTTCATCACTATCAAAGAGTGGACAAAGATGAAAACTTTCCGTGTCAGACTCACAGGAGTAAAGGGCACGATCGATTCTACTCACGACTTATGGAATCCAGTCATTATCCATTTTTTGAACCGTTACCGCCTTCCAAACGGAGTGAACGGAACGGAATCAGAACGCTAGAACCAGCTACGCCTACCATCCAACGAAATTCAGCCCATATGGAGGCCAAAATGAGTCTTCCACTGGAATTTCGGGCATACTTCATGGATTGTATCAGTATTAGACTCCCACAGAAGAGAAAGACACCACTGCGGATTTCCGTGGAGAATCATAAGTCTGAATCCAGCTTCTCGAATGATTTGAATAGATATTTGTATGTTGGACGGAACATTGACTAAAGTAGTGTTTAAGTTCAGTGATGTACCTTCGAATGACAAACGACTTGATACGGAAACTGAATTTGAAGATTTCTTCTAAGCGGTTGATTAGGAAATCAGTTCTGAAGAGAAAATGACAGACTTAAATCTGATATGGTTAATAGTGGTGTGCAAAATAACAGGTTATGACCAGCTTCCTTATGGTGACGAATAAACTCGATCGACACTAAAGCTCTTTGAAAGGCAGGAATTCGACCCTTTCAAATTCAACGGTCAACCACTCTTTATCCAGACGAAATAAAGCCAAGACACCTTGAGCGATATATTTTTTCTTCTGGCTAAGAGAACTCATCAACCACCGAGTAATAAGCGCGTTTCAACAAAATGGCCACTCGAAAAGACTTATGGTGGTAGATTGTAAAATCAGAACTCCAAAGCGAACTATAAAAGAGGCAAGACCCAAACTGCTTCCTCTCTCTCCGCCTTCGTCTCAAAGTCGATGTGATTGGTGAACTGCTGACGCGCAAGTTACAAGAGATGTCTTCCAGGAAACTTTGTGGTACAGGCACAAATGTGGCTCTCCCGTCGTCAGGCAAAAATTAAAGGGTGAACACTCTAACAGTACTAATTCAGTAGGTGTTTATGACTTTGTATGCTCCTGGGGGGGTGGGCAGTAAATTGAGGCGATCTTTAAAGTGCATCTGAGCGCATACGACTCGCGTGGAGACAACGGCAAAAAGTAAACAGTTCTGTTTTGTCCCATCTTCTTAACACTGATGGTTCGGTTGATTTTTAAACCGCTTTTAGGCCACTTTACGAAGCGCAGGTGGAATTGTCCAACTTCACAAGAACCCAGTTTCTTTCTATGGCAGAATGACTGGCATCTGTGTTTTTCAGCCCAGCTTTCTGCACAGAAAGTTTTTGCATGGATGTTGAGTCTTACGTGGTCTGATAATCACATCTCAGCTCGC
Organism: Opisthorchis viverrini; assembly: GCF_000715545.1. Lineage (NCBI taxonomy): Eukaryota > Metazoa > Platyhelminthes > Trematoda > Opisthorchiida > Opisthorchiidae > Opisthorchis > Opisthorchis viverrini. The sequence continues at coordinate 172,598 of NW_008752091.1, read as the reverse complement.
CGAACTCAAACCAGTTTTATTGGCCCTAAAACCGGTTGTTGATTCTAACCATAGTGACGTTTACTCGCAGTTCTCAGGCACGACCACCAATCCATCGCGACTCTCTCCTACGCCCCCTAAGTACGCACTAATAATGTCATCTCGACCAATGTAATGTTGGCATTCAATTATCCAACTCAGTGAACAAACCGACGACCATTTGATCGATTGTGTTCGTTTTTCGTAGAACAGCTGACAAGATCACCTTCACTCTAACAATGCTGTTCGAAGTTCGTTTAGTTTATCTAGCCGAACAGTTATCGCAAATTCAAAACGGGAAAGATACTCTGAATGTGTTGAACTTTGCCTCACATTGTAACGGACATAGCGTTCGACCTTACTGCCATGGCTCTGCCATCAATCATTGTGTGATGGTCGCTCAGTGAACGATTTGACAATACAAGTGGGTGATCTTTTGAGTTCAGTTGGGTTCTCAGTTCCTACTACTTGGTTTGTCACGTCCGACACGTCTGCCGTTGCTGCTCATGGGTAGGTGAGTAAATCCTATGGTAACAAAGCCCGGTATTGGAAATATGGTCCAGGAATCGTTCAGTCACGGAGATACAGCATGGTGGTCGTTACTAGTTACGATGGAAGATCTACGAGGTTCTGTCAGTTGTCAAACTCCATACCAGAATACACCGATTGTTTGCAGTCTTGGGGATTTCGTGGGATAGGGATTCTGTTCATAGTCTCGTTTGAACGGTCGTCCTCCTGGAGTAACTATTCCGGTGAGTCCACACCAATGGGAAGCACTGGACTCAAGTTCCGCTCTTATTAGAGCTCATCACCAATGCATATCCAATGGCCGTGCCGGGATTTGAACTCCGGACATCTGACATGCGAGGCGAGCATGTAACCGCTACGCCACCAACGCACGTTGGACGCATCTGAATCATCACGTCTGAACAGGCGAACGTGTCCACACTTGAGCAGTATGATTGGTGTGTCCGACTCATCGAACGACGACCCACTAACTGTCCTGGTTCTGACGATCGATTGGCCCGCCAGTCAGGTAGCGTGAAACAAGCTTGAAACCTACTGGGCAACTTTTTCGTAGCAGGTTTAGTGGCTTTTGCGGGATGGATATTTTGTTCATAGTCACACCACTCTCGTTTGAACGGTCATCCTCCTGTTCTGGCTTAATTATTCCGGTGAGTCCACACCACCGATTGTGTTTAAGTGAACTTGAGGATGAGTGAAAAATAGGAACGATTCGGTTTGGAAGACGATGTAGGACCATAAAAAGGCACAACTGTCACGAACGATAAGTATGCAGATTTTCAATGTGAAATATCAGCGTTAGACGAAACCGATATTGGAAGACGAACTCCAACAAATAATAACATTGAATGGACTCAAGAAAAAACACTCGTACAAGGTTCCAAAATTCTTGCCATTTTCAACAACATGGTATGCTGGCGTTGGACTAGAAGCATCATCTATTCTTCAGAAGTCTATTTTCTCCACAGAAGAGGTCTAAATTATCCTTCACCTAGTGGCTTTTTTATGGAGATCATTGCAATTAATATAGACAGATTGATCAACCACCAACGTAGATCGGGAACCAAAGTGAATGTTGTATGTGACTACGATAAGATAATCGCAAAGCTAAGCAAAAGGAAGGTTCTAATCAAGTGACTTCTGGGGCCTCGGTGAAGTTCGAATGCATAAGTTCTATCAAATAAATAGAACAGTAAACATTGAGGTCAAATTAATCTGATTAAAACATGACTACCAATGAATGATTATGCTGGTTGGAAAATAGAACGAACGTGCCCGGTTTTAAGCTGTTATCTAATGTTTGACGCAGAAGGGCAGGCACTCTGTCTTCCGGGGGTCACCTAACGTTAATCCTTGAGTGTGGCAGGGGACTCGCATCTCTTCAGCCTTGTTCGTCCCTTTTAACATTGCGGCCAAGTCAATAAGAAACCGGCGCATCTATAAATCACAGTCTTCTGACTGGTCGCAGCATTTGTCAATGCATTACCATCTCTGCTAGCCTGTTTACCAGATAAAACAGATTCATAGAAAAGCAGTAGCTTTAACACTCAAACATGATAACCTCTAGGTATACTTGATCCAACTGGCACAATCAGTTGCTGCTGTGGACCACACGACCTACAAATCAGCTTGTTGACAGTCCGGGTGAGAAGCAAACTGAGAGCATTTGGGATATTAGGGTGAAGTTTGCGCTGAAATTCCATTATTTCATACCGTCGACCAACTAAAAGCGCTGGAATTACATGTTACTTATCGCAAGTCATTTTTATTACTTGATACAAAAACTAGACGTACCACACGAGTTGAGTAATCCATTTTTTGAAGTCGAAAATTCCATACTGAATGGAAGCCGATATATTCAAGAGGAATAGGGCCAGTAAAGTTACCTGGTATTGATTATGTGCAAAGACCTAATGAGACAAATCGGAACAAATTTATACGCCTATTTATTGACTGCACTCCCCCTACCACACGTTTATGGCGGTACCTCACCCACAGAGAGCCCATCCCCTGTTATGAACAACTAAACCAGTCGTTCTAAGGGAACTGGGTTACCAAGTACAGCCCAGATTAAACGGCTTGGGGAACTTTCTCGTGTTTTTTTTTAACCAAGAAGTCGGCTGCATTACCGTAACTATGTTAATACACATCGATTTCTCAGTAGACATTCATCATGGGAGACTCAACTGAATCTCTCGTTTAGGATGTTCTTCAACTGAATGAGTTGCAAAGGCCACCTTAATTTTTAGTTGGTATGATATTCGAGATATTAGAGCATATATTCATAAGGGAAACTATTCACAAGATTGTTGAAAACTCTGACAGCCCACGACCGGTCTCGCCCTTCCATTTCGGGCTCATCAGGTTTCTGTCAACCTTATGTTCTACTTAACCCCAAATTAGACTGATTTCAACAAATACACTCATTTGCAAAACAATTTGGTTTTCAAGGGAGACTCAAGTGAATCTCTCCTATATGGTGTTCTTCAACTGAATGTGCTGCACACAGGCCGCCTTATATTTCAGTTGGCACGATATTCGAGACCGGTTTCACCCTTTTTTGGGCTCATTGGGTAGTCACAGTCCCCTAAAGATCCAAAGCCCTCGCTACACGCCCCGTTTCTGTGCCACCTGCAAAGTGATTGATGGCACGCATGCTCATATTGGTTTGAACTCCGGCATGTAAAACCAACTGTGAGAATCTCGCCTTCCAGTCGATGATGAATGGCATGTATCACACCAATGTTCAACTGCCTTGCGCAATAGGACAGTACCGCTCCGTATAGGGGTATCTCGACTGTGATTTTTGCATTCAAAATATTGTCCACCGTAGCAGATGAATGAAGTTCCGCTAAGAATCAAGGAAGACACTGCCTGCTAGCCGTAGGATGTGCCCATCAGGTTTACCTGTTTACATCCGTAGATCGACGTCGTGCACTCATTGTAAATTGCATCCAGTAAAACAAGCTAATCAAAAGCCGCGCACACGAGCATCCTGCTCGAATCAGCGCAGTTGATTATGCACAGGCATACGAAGTATTAATCATCATCATCATCATCATCATCACCATGATCATCATCATCATTGTCAGCTGTAATAACCGCGTACTCGTCGTACAGTAGTTGTAGCTGTCGTAGTTTTGTTCACCGATGATTTGGGGGGGAAAAGGGGTAGGTAGCTGCGCATTGTAGGCGGGAGCTGATAAATTTGTGCATAAATCCAGCAGTCAGTGGGCTGTCAAGTGGGTGGGGGGTGGAAAAGGAGCTATGCATTGAAGACAATAGCTTGGATACACGAGCGCCATTGAGGGCGCGACTGGGTCATATCTGACAATGTCTCTAACCATTGATGTGGCCCTTCTCGGGGTCCCCATCCAGGAAGACGGCAGTGACCAGCGCAGCTAAGTTTGCTGGTAATGGCTTTCATACTTCGCTGCCAAGTCATTGGTTGACCGCCTCTGGCTCTCTTCCACCCCTCACGTGGTT
>NW_008752091.1:117504-165625 GCF_000715545.1 Opisthorchis viverrini | reverse complement strand
TAGCTGATCCCTGAAATCGAACAGGTTAGTGATAATGATCGAATCATCGGCTTCTACAACAGTTCGGAAGCCACCCAGAGAAGTTATCCAGAAAGCCCGACGGATCGCCAGCACAATTTGCTGGATAGCAAAAGCACCATCAAGTTGAAATTCCATAATCAAAAATAATTTTTTCCACTCAATTAAACACGTTGTGAACTAAAAAACGAACAGATCAGAACGGGCTATGGTGTGGTAGCCCAGGGGGGTCATTTCACAGTGTCCACGGTACAAGAAAGAAATGCTAAAGGGTTGGTTTAGGCCGGAGAATCAATTTTCCCGAATTGTCACAAGTCATATTGTATTCCGCCAGAATGACACGACACCGATGCGCTATGATATTGGGTAGAATGACTTTTTTATGCGCGCCCATCAGAAACAGGGCGATCAGGCTGATGAGACTAATCACAAACTGTGGGTGATTTTGCAGTGAGCTGACGAATCCGAATTGATAGGTTTTTGGATCAACGAGCCAAAAATAGGCAGTGGTGAGGAAAGAAAGGGTGACGACAAAAAGGATGACGCGCCACAAACGAGCTTTCGGGCCCAAACCATTGATCACCTCACGTAGCCGACGTTCGAATGCTTTCAAATCTTCTGTAGGTTCGGTTGGGGTATAGTTGATGTGTTGCTGGAAAAGATCACCAGTAAAACGGCGTTAAACAAGTGGAGAGAAGAAAACAACTGAAGCCGTCAAGCACAGGAGTTCGACACTGGCTTATTGTTTAGGAACTACGACATAACATGATAACATGAGAAACATAGTCGGGTGCATAGTTTCATAGGAAATATTGGAAACACGAGAACTAAGTACTGTCAGGTTATTCAGGCCTATACAGAAGAAACCGATAAAGAATGTCCGTCCATCCACCTTTGGTGGATGCTGTCTAAACCTAGAGTTGTATGATGTAAAAAATTATCCTGCCAACGAGAAAGTCAAGCGATAGTTATTCACTCTGGCACGCCGAATGAGGGCCATGCGTGCGGAGTACAGCTGCACATCCAGGACAAAACACATTCTCTAGAGACAAACACGGTGTCTACTTATACATACGATCACGTGAGAAGCTGAAACCAAAATCAGCCTTGACTTTCGTGCCCTCAACGGTGCCTACCACACCAGTCACCTGATACACAAGATTACCGGGTTAACACCACATTGTCAGTGCACAATGACGCTACTCGAACTATCGCGTCCGAAGAGGAGAACAGGATCACATTTGAGATATTCTTATACCTATTCCAACTTCTCGAAAAGACCATTCAGCAGACGTGCTGATCATGCCAAGTGACGAGCCGCCTACTAGGAATTCTTCCTGTGATAGCCTCATCATTGCTTTGCACATCTCGAGGACATGAAATTTTGGTGAGCTCAAATAAGAGTAGAACCCAACTCTGGTGCCTCTTCAACGAAGACCAAGCAGGTTAATCTCACCGGGACTAGAGGAAGAATTCAGATTAACAACGTGGGTACGAGACCCAGGTCTGATTTTGCATCCAGCTTTGCGCACAAGGGTAAATTGCTTGCCGAATGGTGTACATCACGAATCCGACGGTCGGACTAACAGTGCAGCATATGATGCCAACACAGTGCAATGTATCCGCATTGCTCACAACGCCCGACAAGTCCAGTCAGAGTTATGCCATTAGAAACAACTGTAACTGTCACCAGGGTGGGTGGTCTGGGGACAATTTTATGGGAACTGTCGTAAGGTTGGCTGTGCGGCGTATCGGTGCGCGTAAAGCTGGTTACCTTGCTGAATGAGGATTAAGTAGCCTGTATAAGCTATTTGTCCTATGCTTAACCATCGTTTGTCGAAGAGAGTGCTGTTTTCCATGCCCAATTAAGAGTGGCGTAAACAGAGAGGTGGCCAAGCCTCGACTTGGCAGAGGAGTATGAAGGAGATCACGAAACGCTTGGATGCTGTCGGTGCTACTCGCCTTCCAGGATGGGGACCGCGTGATCCTCACTGTGCCTGGTTGGAGACACTACAAGATATGGCTGCCAACCGATGTCAATGGCGTTCTCAGTTTCTATCCAGAGCACCCGAGTGAATGTCTGGAGGTACAAGTACCTCGGAATGATTGTGGTAAGCTAGCTAGTCCCTTCCCCGTTCACCTTTGCTGTTTTCTTTACAATAAGGCTTTCAAATGAATCATGGTGTACGGCAGTGAAGCATCAGTGTTGAAAATTGATGTCATGCTGTCGATGATGATGATGATGATGATGATGATGATGATGATGATGATGACTTGTCGTACAAAAGGCTGCAGCCACCAAGAGACCCTATTAGATTTATTATGAAGGACTGAGTATATATCAAACAGATCCATAAAACGAGCATTCAAAATGAACGGTCTCAAATGGATTGCCGGAGAGCTCACAGCCACATACTTGACTGCCACCACAGTGTCCTGGATCCAAAAAATGATGAAACTCACCCCCCACATTGAGTGACATATGGAAGGCCATCAGGGGAAGACCAAAGAGCAAAGCAGCATGGCGCCCGGAATTGATATTTTATCCGAGGAATGTGACCTGAAATACGGGAGTAAATAAATTATGCGCGCAACAAGCAACCCACTAAATATAGTGAACTTTCCACATGGTCTGGAAACGTTATTTATTAAGTTAATAGTGATTCGTGACATCTGACGGACCGTCACTTGGTACCCAAGGTTAGGGTGGCACCGTCACGTGTTACAACCGGCGCAGTACATGAAGGTACGTAATTGGACCTGAATCGCTCGAGATACCAATGGATGGCCCTCTAAACTGAATAATTATCTTTGATGACCCAGTTCCAGTACAAGGGGCGTTTGGTAGCCTGCCTACGTGAAAGGTGGAAGCCACCAAGTGAAGTCGGTGATTCGGGGGCACTGTCTGTTGGTCAGCTCATAACTTCTGCTGCTCACTAAACTAGTGGTGTTCTATAGTTACTCAGCCCAAGGTAATGACCATGGTGTGCCCCCCGATTTAGAACTGCATGGTATATTCTTCGGTACCCTGCCCCCAACCTTAGTGCAAGTAGGGCGGAGGATATCAATAATAAAGGACCAAAGCAGCCGCTGAAAGACCGTTCTTCAACTCCGAGGTCTATTCTATGAAGAAACGAAAAAGTCCCATTATTTCTCTTCAGAGATATTTATATCCAGAGGGTTTTGACGGGCGCAGCTTGTCGTACGAACTGAGACAGTGCAACTTTCTACGATATCACCTACCCTAGTGATTAATGAATGGCCTGCCAGGAGCAGTTGCTGATGGTGCGCAGCAGAAACGTCCTAAAAAAGACAAGCGTTCAGATGTTGCGGCCACAGGAAACGGTTTACCCAGAGTCACCTTGCGTTTTCATGACACTGGTCCACAACTGAGAAATGAAGAAAAGCTCATAACGGATCTTGCTTGGTACATTTAAGACCGAGTGAAAAAACTGCTTGATGGGATGCGACGCGGTTAATGTCAAGTCCAAAAGGCTGCAGCCACCAAGAGACCCTATTAGATTTATTATGAAGGACTGAGTATATATCAAACAGATCCATAAAACGAGCATTCAAAATGAACGGTCTCAAATGGATTGCCGGAGAGCTCACAGCCACATACTTGACTGCCACCACAGTGTCCTGGATCCAAAAAATGATGAAACTCACCCCCCACATTGAGTGACATATGGAAGGCCATCAGGGGAAGACCAAAGAGCAAAGCAGCATGGCGCCCGGAATTGATATTTTATCCGAGGAATGTGACCTGAAATACGGGAGTAAATAAATTATGCGCGCAACAAGCAACCCACTAAATATAGTGAACTTTCCACATGGTCTGGAAACGTTATTTATTAAGTTAATAGTGATTCGTGACATCTGACGGACCGTCACTTGGTACCCAAGGTTAGGGTGGCACCGTCACGTGTTACAACCGGCGCAGTACATGAAGGTACGTAATTGGACCTGAATCGCTCGAGATACCAATGGATGGCCCTCTAAACTGAATAATTATCTTTGATGACCCAGTTCCAGTACAAGGGGCGTTTGGTAGCCTGCCTACGTGAAAGGTGGAAGCCACCAAGTGAAGTCGGTGATTCGGGGGCACTGTCTGTTGGTCAGCTCATAACTTCTGCTGCTCACTAAACTAGTGGTGTTCTATAGTTACTCAGCCCAAGGTAATGACCATGGTGTGCCCCCCGATTTAGAACTGCATGGTATATTCTTCGGTACCCTGCCCCCAACCTTAGTGCAAGTAGGGCGGAGGATATCAATAATAAAGGACCAAAGCAGCCGCTGAAAGACCGTTCTTCAACTCCGAGGTCTATTCTATGAAGAAACGAAAAAGTCCCATTATTTCTCTTCAGAGATATTTATATCCAGAGGGTTTTGACGGGCGCAGCTTGTCGTACGAACTGAGACAGTGCAACTTTCTACGATATCACCTACCCTAGTGATTAATGAATGGCCTGCCAGGAGCAGTTGCTGATGGTGCGCAGCAGAAACGTCCTAAAAAAGACAAGCGTTCAGATGTTGCGGCCACAGGAAACGGTTTACCCAGAGTCACCTTGCGTTTTCATGACACTGGTCCACAACTGAGAAATGAAGAAAAGCTCATAACGGATCTTGCTTGGTACATTTAAGACCGAGTGAAAAAACTGCTTGATGGGATGCGACGCGGTTAATGTCAAGTCCGGATCCCGCAAACGCGAAACGAAAATTGTTCTTCTATCTCACAAAAGAATTCAGTTTAGGATAAGCTTCAGAAGATGAAGTGGAACGCCATCGGGAGACGATGCCGTTTGCAGCACACTATCCACAAGATGAAGTTCTTCTTCGAAATGGACGAAATACTGGTGTCAGAAAGAGATTACGAAACGTTCGGGTACTGTCGGTGCTAGTCGCCTTTTAGGATTGGGGCCGCGTGATCCCATGTGCACCTGATTGGAGAGGCTGCAAGATGTGGCTGTTAATCGATGTCAATGGCGTTCTTGCTGATAAATTCTATCCAGGTTGCCTGAATGAATGTCTGGAGGTATAGGCACCTTGGAATGATTGCAATAAGCTAGCTCTAAGTCCCTTACCTGTCCACCTTTATTCCTTTCTTCAGAATAAGGCTTTTAAATAAATCATTGTCACGTCTTTCGTGACGAATACTGTTTTCCGTACTTCCTTCGGAATGGCGGAAGCGGCGTGGTGGACAACGTATGACTTGGCAGAAAGGTGTGGAAGAGATAACCCAGAGTTTGGGTGTCGTTGGTACAACACGTCTTTCAGGATGAAACCTCCGTGACCCTTTGCAATTGGCTGTAGACATTGCAAGAAATAGCGGTGGGTCAGTGTCAATGACGTCCATGTAGTTTTTCCAGATTGACTGAGCACTGGAAAGCGTAGGCACCTATGAATGCTTGTGAGCGCCAGCACCGGGTCTCCTACCTCACCACACTTTTCTCTTCATTCCAAGGCTTGGAACACAAGTGGATAAACTTTGTGATTGTACGGTAGTGAGGCATCAGTGTCAACATTGATATCGATGTGTCTGGAAATCAGCGACTTCGACGGTTATAACCATAACCCCCAACTCAAAGGTTTTCCCGATTACTTATAATGTGGATCTTCTTTGCAATAAAAAGCAAACGCACGTGATTACAAACCCTAGACGATATGGCACACAACCGATCCCAGCGATGAATCTGTTGTCACTTTGATCGGACTGCCTAGATTACTCTGGTCCGTCATGGTGCTGAGTTTGTGTTGGGTGGTGTTCGCAAACGGCGATGGGTATTGCTGACGACATCTTGCACTAGCATAATGCTCGGATGTGTTTATTATAATTGCACCACGGGAAGTGTGTAATACGGGGCATAGGTTTTAGTTACGAAATTCCCGGACATTTCTATTAGCCAGGAATATCAGAAAGAAAAGAAAGAAAGCGTTCAGCTGTAGCACCCTTCCGGTGCCTAGCTGCCATGCTCCCGAAGGAAGCACGAGGGCTGGGATACTGCCAGGTTGCCCAAGCCTAGACAGGGGAAGCGAGTGGCGGAGGTCGGATTCGAACCACGGACCTTCCCGTCAGTAAATTCGCGCTCTAACCACTTGGGCCACCTCGCCCCAGCCAGTAATATCCAGGAACTGGCCCATCTACTGAGGCCAAGGCTCCTTTGAGGCTGATTATATGAGGTATGTATGGCACAGCTAATTTATTGGAAGTAGTGTGAGAGCGTGGTAATGGACGCCGATGAGAACGAAATCCACCTTGATGTTCTCAGTTACCCTAGCAGCACACGCGGTCCAAAAAACAAGTTTTCCGGTTATATAACCGCCTAATAACCATCCATTATGGTCAATGGGTGGTTAATTGTACCATCAGAACCACCATATAACCGTATTTTCCGGTTTTTGGACGGTTAAGTAACCGTCATATGCATGTATATATCCCATACACCGGGGTTACACGTTGCAGCCACTATCTGTCCAGAGGCGAGACGCCCAAAATTACCAGTAACTGCGTCGGTAGATATGTATGGTATGCACGTTATGGAAGAACCACGGGGCAGTCACCATCCGGGGGCAGTTGTTCACGACACTTCAAGTGGATTGAAAACAGAAAGGGCTGATGCTATTACCACAACCCCGTAAGCAATCTTTTGTTGGTTCGTCCCGTACAAATCGGACCTGTACAATAAACACCTGTTGCCGCTGTATAGTTACACGTAGTCGCTGGATGGCGCGTTAGGCATCACTGATCTGTCAGCAACTCTCACATCACATGCATGTAGAAACCGTGTAAGTCAGCGGGGATTATATTTAAAAAAACGTCACACCTTAGGCAAAGACGAGGTGGAACTGGAACAAATAGTGAGAAACGCTGTTGCAGTGCATATAAACCAAACTAAGGTTATATTTGTTAATAAAATCCTACGAAGCCTTTCATGAATACCTCATAGGTCACGAAAATGTAAAATCGGAAAGTTGTGGTAATAGTGATTTTCAACAGAAAGCTTATGAGCGGAAGCTCAGTAAGCGAGAGTGTACGTCACCAACGCCTACATATAAATCAATCAAAATGGCAGGCACGGTATACCACAGATGACAGGGGACGAGATGTCTCGGTAGTTGGAGCGTGAATTTACTGACCGGAAGGTCCGTGGTTCGAACCCGACCTCTGCATCTCGACTTCCCCTGTTTTAGCTTGGACAACCTGACAGTATCCCAGTTCTGCTTCCTTAAGCTGGCGTAGAAGCTGGGCACCGAAAGCGTGTTACAGCCGAACGACCACAGATGAGCCTCGGGAGCCCGCCACGGACAAAAAATGAATGGGCCAGATAATATGGGCCAATCAGAATCGAGACTTGTTAGCCCAATTGCGGATGTGCCAGCAGACTGAGAATGCCGGCGCCATGCCAATAGTCCACAAACACTTTGGTCTCCTGGACGTCACCGTCACGGACTTCATGGCTAATATGATGGGATGGAGGAAGTGCAACCCCTTGGTCAGAGGTGTTTTGGACCAACCAAGGAGAACAAACTTGATGTATGGTGACAGGTAATTCCCGTTTGGTCGGAGGTCAATTCGGATGTATACCGGGGGCCAGGCGGTGACTACAGTCGAAGATCGAAGCTTGAGAAGCGGATGGGAAGGGCCGAGATCAGAAAAAAATTGGCGGGGTTGCGGATATATGTGGTGTTTTGTATCTTTATTTCGCTCCTATTATGACACTGCGTATTTCATCAGTTGCATATTCGTTTTTTGTTTGAAAAAGAGAAACTACAAAAACGTGCACTTGTACGATTTCACGTAATACAAGCGGGATCACGTGCTTCTACTCTCTCTTCTGATTTCGTCCGCGTTTGCAGCGGCCATTCGCGAGTCTCATGTGCTAACTCCGGTACCAAAAACATTTCAGAACATCTTCGGAATCTATTATACGTGGGAACTGTTCAGAAGAAGATCTCTAGACCAACATAAGTGGATTATTGTTTGTTCGTTGACCTGGGCCAACGACGAACTATTTTAAAGAGAACAATTGTTAGTGAGCCTGTTCCATCTGATTTCTTTATTTTTGTATGCCCAACCTAGCGTATTTATTTTTATTTATTTGCCACACACTCCTGGCAAACTAACTTATTGGGTAGCCAGACCACTACACCCGTGATACCTCGCGTCTTGAGACGTTAGCGGTATGCGTTGTTCGTAGAAGTTCGCTTTGCGTCCATTGGAAAAGGGAGATCTGTTGCGGAGTTCGTGGAGCCACTTTGTAACTTCTGCTTGGACGAATGAGTGGAGTCAAAGAATCTCCACGAAAGTTCAAGAAGACTCGTTTGGGAGAAGATGGGTGTCCAGTTTTTGTAACTAAGATGCAAATTAAAGTTTTGCTTCCCTGTTCAATGCTCTGCAACCGGTCAGTTGGCAGCGAAGGCATTCTTCCTTTCACTAGTAAAGATTGGTTTTGCGCTTCAACCAGTCGAACAAGTTGCTGGACGTTCTGTCAACATAACACATGACACTCTGAATCGACCATCAAATTAAATGCGTGGAAACCAACTAGCACACCTGTTTGAATCTTGACAGCAATTGGGGCTCGTGTAAAACCAAACAGTGATTGCACGCAAACCTCAACCTAATTAAATGATAAATAGTGGCCGATATGCGGTGATTTGTCTGGTGATGTCGATTGGTGACTCCGTTCTGATTTAATCGCAGATTGCCATTTCGTTCGGGATTGAAGGCTGAAGGATGATTGGTGCTGATCACAGCTCGCCTAACAAAATTTCCACGTTTTCTCCTCTTGGTGTTAGTATCACCGATCCTATGGCTCAAAAGCACGCAATTGTCAAACACCTTGTCCCTTCAAGCCGCGTTCCAACAACTCTTTAAACACCCCGGCCCGTCAGTAACGGCGAAGACTGTCTATAACACTCCTTGCACTAGTCGCGTATTCCACATCGCCGATCGTTCAAGTGGTGTACGTTTTCTCGTAGATACGGAGCTGAAGTCAGTGTGCTACCACATAAGAATCCACTGATTCTGCTTCTTTCTCCTTGCAAGCCGGCAACGGTACCCGCATCCCTACATACGGCGAACATTCCCTCACCCTTGCCCTCGGATTGCGACGTGCGTTCAAGTTGATCTTCCTTTTGGCCGACGTCCAAACACCCATCATCGGTGCAGATTTCCTGACCCATTACAACCTATCTGTCGATGTGCGATACAAACGCCTCTTGGACATACTAACTTCCCTCGCAGTCAACAGAATTAGTGCCCCAAATTCGTCCACTGGTATCCGAGTTATCTAACCGGGTTCACGTTTTGCTGACATACTTAGGGATTTTCCAAACCTTATTCATCCATGTCAGCCCACCCAACCGGTCACTCATTCCGTCGTTCACCAGATCCAGACGGATAAGCTGCAAATCGCAAAACACTAGTTCAAACACACGCTCGAACTCGGCATTATCCGCACTTCATCTAGTCACTGGCCATCACCCCTGCATACGGTATCCTAGAAATCTAAAGTGATTGGAGACCTTGTGGAAATTATCGTTCTCTCAATAACGTAACTATCCCAGACAGGTATCCCGTCCCACATACCAAACATTTCGCAAGTGCTTTGTGCCAGACAAACATCTCCAAACTCGGTCTCGTATGAGCGTATTACCACATACCGTAGCCCCGGATGACATTCCTAAAACAGCCATCACAACACCGTTTGGCCTTTTCGAACTCACGCGTATGCCCTTTGATCTTCGAAATGCAGCCCAAACTTTTCAACGTTTCATGGACGAGGTTTTACGTGATTTGCCGTTCGTGTATGCCTAATTTGACGATGTTTTAGTCGCTAGCACCTCCCCAAATGAACATGCAGCTCATCTCAGGGCAGTGTTTGAACGTCTTTCTACATACAACATATGTTTGAACATTGACAAATGCTTATTCGGTGTTACTAACCTGGATTTTCTTGACCACCCCATTGACGCCACAGGTATTTTACCATTGCCCGATCGCATTTTGGCCCTAGAGTCTTTTCCCATACCCACCACCCTCACCCAAATTCGCCGTTTCATAGGTATCATCAACTACTTCCGGCGATTCATCCCTCCTTGTACAGATATTTTGAAGCCACTGACCGATTTACTTGGCTCCAAAGAAAAATCTGTTACTTTGCCCCTACCACCATTGCCGCTTTCGTAAGAGCCAAGCAAGCCATTGCTCACCCTATAAAGTTATCTTTCCTCGATACTCAGGAAAGCACACAGCCGATTTTGACAACTAATTCTTCGAACACTGCCGCCGGCGCGGTACTTCATCAAGTTGTTAACAATGCATATCAACCACTAGCGTTTTTCTCGCAGAAGATGCAAGCTGTCCAAAAGCGTTACAGTACTTTTGGTCGCAAATTATTTGCAATTTACCTTGCCATTCGCCATTTCCGGGCACTGATAAGAAGGTAGATCGCTTGTCATTCGAACTGACTATAAGCCACTCACGTATGCTTTTAACGCCAAGCTTGCTCGATATTCACCACGCTAGATACGCCATCTTGATTACATTTTGCAGTTCACTACCGGCATTCGGTACACTCCCGGGTCGGACAATGTCGTCGCAGTTGCACTATCCCGTCCTGACATCAACGCCCTTCACCCTTCAACACAGTTGTACCTAGCCAAGCTGGCTAACCTTCAAAATAGTGATCCTGTTTTTTGTTCGTTCTATCCTCCCCTCATTCCAAGGCTCTTCAATTCCCTTACCCCTCCATTCCACAACCATTTTTTGTGATGTGTCTACCGAATCAGCTCGCTTAGTCGTTCCTAAAGCCGTTGTCGTTGTTTTCGACCACTTTCGTGGATTTTCTCATTCCGGGAATCAGAGAATCCTGGAAGTCTGTTGGTTTATATTATGGCTACAATAACCTGTGCACTGAAGGTTGTCACCTCAGGCCGTCCAATTTTATGTTAATAAATCAGAAGGCACATTCACTAACAACAGTTCTTAGTATGGTCGACAGTGGCGAGTTGCAAAAGGTTTAAAATAAATACGATGCGAAGTGTGGGGCAACTCAAAATGGGAACTCATCATTTGTGAGTCCCTTGATGAAAGCCCGGACCTGAAAGCGGGAACTTGTTTTCTCCCCAGTTTAACTGCTACGCGTGTTCCGTGATTGTCTGTGGAATTGTGGAGTGTGGTTGACGCCATGCTCCCAGTGTGTCCTGATTTGTAAGTGTAAGGGAAAACGCGAATCCTGTGATCTATGGAGAGACTGTGAGCTGTCTAGTCAAGTGAGTTACTTTGTGTGGCGTGATTTGTGATTGACGAGTGAGTGGCGTTGAGCTGTACTGTCATGTATGTGGGTGAAGGGGTGGTCACACCCGTTGTTTCAATGAGGTAGCGACTATTTTTCATCTAGCTGGGTGATAAGTTTACTTCCAGCTTCACTGCCGACATGCTTCCACTCTGTTCGTCGGTTGCTGAGGCATCACCAACTTCAGCTAAGTCTCGGATTTCTTGGGGCCTGTTGCTAAGTAGACATCAGCTATAAGAGACAGTCCAATATGAGTCAGCACATTCAGATAATCCTGTGTACGCACGGTCCCAATCATCAAAGTGCCGCCATCAAAGTGCTCACTTTATAGTGTCAGAGCTGCAACCAATATGTTACCAGCCACAAACCTCGTAGGGATATTTCAATTAACTTACTAAAACTTTCTGTCGTTTTCAGTACGTCAATCACTTACTTCACCATACCCGTTGGGACAGCTGTGCCTTCCCTGGCAGGACGTATGCATCCATCAAAACACCTAATAAAAACCAGCTTGTGATCTAGTCCAAGCTGGACCATTGATTTTTCCTAGTTGAGACGGAGAGGCACTTTTTATTAGAGCTATCAGCTACGATTGATAAAGGCCACCCGTCACCAGCTGATTAGGAATCGTCGACCTCTAGACAGGTGTCAGTCTTGTAAATGAACCAGGTTTATTTTTCCTCCTTGTATGGTTGATGTATATTGAATATAATCAGCTGGTTGGGCATCTTCCACCCCTAACCGCAAGCTATTCCTAAGCATCAGCTATGTTTTTATAGCTATTATTATAGCTGCAGAGCCACCTGTACTTTCCGGTCATTCCAGGCGAGTGACGCTTCCTGGAAAGTAGAGATGGTATGTCTCACTCGGTACTCTTTTTCCAACTGGAGTTGTTTGTCGACCTTGAAAAGTTGTTCACTTAAACAAATGACCCATAGAAATATGCAGAAAAACAGTGGATGTAGACGTTTTTCGCTACAGAATGGAAGTCTCAAAGCACTTTAGTTCACGAGAGATCATTCCCATCCACCAGAGTCTGGTCGGTCACGATGAATTTTCTCGTTTGACTTATTCGAACTTTTGTGAGGCTACCGCTGGCCTGAAAACAACGACGTGTTTAATGAAACATGGGTCGAAAAGCCTGGTGATGTTGAGTACCTTTATTTTGCATCCATTATAACGTTACGCATTTCGTCCATTGCGTAAGCGTTTTTTTGTTTGAATACGAAAAACCACAAAAAAACCGCACTTCCACAATTTCACGCAATATAAACGTGGTCCGACTCTCGCTTCTGTTTGCGCTCGCGCTTACAGCGGTCGCTCGTGAGTCCCGCGTGGTAAATCTGGTGTTAAAACATGTCAGACTATTTCCAAAATCTATTATTTGTGGGAAATGCTCAGAAGACCATTGACAATCAAAACTGGATTATTGTTTGTTCGTTAAACTGGGCGAACGACGAACTCTCTCAATGACGTTGGCCTGAAATCATGGCCCCCACGTTCTCAGAGCAGAAACATTTTTCCCACTTGCTTCATCTCTTTCAAGACTGTTGGATGATTGCCACGAAGGAGGCCGACATATGCTGACGCCGTAGGCCTAGCAATATGCCAGCCTCACTTTATCCGCCGCATTTTTGTGGCCGCTCTTTAATAATTAACAGATGCACATTTATAGGGATCAAATTCAGCCTTCAGATGAGGCAAAATAAAATTTTTGATCGCCGAATACGAAACTTTACACAAAGGCGTAGCCAGGACAAACAAGATCCGGCTAACCTGGTTCACCGAACAAGAGGCAGGCGTGCGCACGACGATATCACAAAGCGGCATACAAGTTTGCTCACTAGAGTGGTTGCCATTACCCGATGCAATTACGCTCTTTTTAGGTTTTAATCGCTCTCTTCTGCTGGTGTTTACTTGAACGCGTATAATTTAGAGTAAGTTTGGCACGGTAGTCACTGTAAACTTATAACCTTCTTCATAGAATGCAGAGGGTAGACCGTCTGAACCGGTGCTTTTGCGCTGAAGCATGGCAACTACATGCTAGAATTTCACCTTCGATAGAGACGTGCTGTGGGTATTCCGCTTAGATCATGTGATTGTTTGAAAGAATAAGTTAGCGAAGGGGAGCAAGAAGGCGCGTAAAATTTTTCTGTTTATTTTTAGGAGGACTTTCCCTGAAAGACATGGGCTTATATCCTCTTAGAATCTCGCTCCTTTGTGATCAGTCTTCTACAAATAAAATGACTAGGTTAGCTGGAATAGTGTACGGCTGCTCTGCGTCCCAAATGCTTCCTAAAACCCTGCAAGGCAAAAGCTGCTGGCAAGTGGCCCATCACTACTCGCGTTTTAAGGGGACTCCTTAAACAACAGTCTTATTACTGGTATCGTTCTCCTGCGTTTCGAACACATTGCACACATCTATCAAAAGAGTATACAGAACATTGGCATATGATGCCCGCCTGGATGTTGAATGCCGCAGTGTAGAACAAATTCTTTGAATTTTATAAGCCAACGATGTACTGGGGAGATGTTTCAGATACACAATAACGGTCGACCAATTGAAGGTTGAAAAACCGGGAGGACTAATTTCGGGGCTTATGGGGAAATCGGTGAATAAACGGGTTTAAGGGGAACTGATGCTTCCCCAGTTGACCAGCCCAAAGTGTGGAGTTTGGCTGAGCCTCCATAAGTTGAGACCTTGGTCGGGAATCACGATTCACAAGGAAGTGGAAACAGGTTACGTCCGCAGGAAAATTCCTCTACCTCTGAATCAAAGACCCCAATCTTAAGGCAGAGTATTCCAGAATACTCCTAATTGACCATGTGTGCAGCCGTTGAGGCAACCAGTTCCTCGGCTTTGCTGCATGGGCTTGATCCTCCCAGAAGGCATACCTTTCACTCCTGTAATAATAATGTTTATTCCCAACTTGTGGGGGCATACAACCTGGTATGATATAACCGTTCACAATAGATGCGTAGTGAGCAATGCTTGACTACTATTGGATAGACAGTTAGGTGTATTTAAACCGCTTTGAAAAATTAGATGATGCGGTTCACTTTTTGGCAATTGGAATTTGTGGTCACTGTGGTTTATCGTTTCCACTCCCTGGGGCTATCTCACAACATGATATATCGCAGTGCTGCTCGCAGAGGCTGGACTACTTCGGCTTTTCCGGCACATCGTAAACTTAGGGAGCCGAATTTCAGCTAGTGCGCTCACCCAGAACCATTACCTCTCATGTGCTAAGCGCTACGGTAAGGAAGCCGCTGCAAGTCATATAAGACGCGGCGAGGTCTGAGGGGCAGAGATTTCATGAGTAAGACGAAACGAACACGTCGCCAATGGTGAGGAAGCGGCCAATGTGTTAGGTTCCCGATTGACGTATTTAGGACTGGGGTCTCCGACGGAGTGGTCACAAAAGGCTGCGAGCCCAAGACACATCACTTTATGAAACAATTCGGAAAACCCTTCTAATCCGCCATCCTATGCCGAACGGTTTGACGGTGTAAATGACTTGGCTGCATGAACCCCAGGCTGCTAAAACGACGCAACCCAC
This sequence comes from Opisthorchis viverrini, assembly GCF_000715545.1. NCBI lineage: Eukaryota > Metazoa > Platyhelminthes > Trematoda > Opisthorchiida > Opisthorchiidae > Opisthorchis > Opisthorchis viverrini. Next base: position 150,747 of record NW_008752091.1, on the reverse strand, counting down.
CGAAGCCACTTCTGGAGTACACAGGTTACTGCAAAATTTAGCCCCATTGGAGGCAGAGTGCGAGACGAGCATTCCTGAGCACGTTCGGTATTCGAGCCTTGGGAGCCACCAGAGTTTCAAGATCGCAGTCCATACATCTAAATCACAATGGCCAGCTATCGGAGCAAACTATCACAGTGAATTTCGATGTGGCTCAGAGAATGTTGCATACTGGTATTGTCACACTGATCGTCTGCTTGGGGTTCCTAGAAGCCAATGCAACAACACCGGAGGGCTGCTCAGACTCCAAACTGCTATAAACAGCGGCCAGTCTCCATATAGTTTAACACACGTCCTTGCCTATCAAAATACTGGCTCTTCTAGAGCCCGTACGACCTAGTAATCAACTTTCACGGTTTCAGGTGAAGATCCGGAAAAGGTTTTAAACCGCCGGTTTCGTATTTTAGTTTTGGGCCGTGGATTTCTAAGGGTTGTAGAGGTGTCCGCGTTGCTCGGCCTCACTGACTATGACGTAAATTTGGCGCGTGTGGATAAAGAACAGAGGTTTCAGCAATCTTACGCAAGTCCGCTCAGGTGCAGAAAACGATGACCTAACAAATGTCAGCGTGGGTTACCTTGGAGCCGTGTACTTTGATGACAAGTCATCAAAATTCATGGGAGAGGTTCAAATTAAGCCTGGGGTTCCCGAATGGTGGCAAACTGGTACAATTCACCCGAGCGTCCTGCTTTTGAACATTTTGGATGACCGGTGTGTCAAGGAATGCCTTAGCTACAGACAGTACAAAGACCGGTCTGAACGAAAGCTGTGCATGTCAACGAGCTGCAGATCTGGTACGCCGCAAGACAACACGACAAGCAATGGTGCTGAAGCATTCGAAGCCTAGAGACTCCGTACTTGCCACCCCTACTCTTGCACAAGTTCACGGGAAACGCCAAGAGTGCCAATAATCGTCCTTTCTTCTTCCATGAAACTGATTCTGATGTCATCAGGTCTGTAAATGATGGATTCGCCGCGATTCGCGAACCTTCGTTACCCGTTACCACGATTCGGCGGTTCCTTGCCCTTTTGAACCGATCCGTTGATCTACACCTAGCTTCTTACATAGCAGGCGCCTTCCAACCATCCTCGAGTTTAGACAAAGATGGCTACCCTCAACAAAGTTAAAGAATCCATCGCTCAAGCCGGTTTGGTTTTTCACCATAATGGATGATCACCTGAAGGTCCTTGTTGCTTCGCCATCCGTGTCCCTATGCGTACAGCCCGTGCCTCCTAACAATGGTGGAGCTGTTCAGTGTGATGCGTCGTTGGAATCTCGGTGCCCGGTGGTGCCTAGCAGAATGAGTGCTACGGTCTGTCAAACGCCGACATTCGTGATGAATCCATCCGTGTTTGCCCAAGGCTTGTTTGGCCTGACAACCACCGCAAATGTTTTCCACAGCGTGTGGCGAGACCATGCACTTCATATACAAAGAGTAGTAGAAATGCGGTTGTTCGGGAGACGAAGGGAAAACGGAGGGCTGACAGATGACCTGCGCTTCGGACTACAAGAAATAGTCGCTAATTAAAGATAACAATGGCATCGAGGCTGATGATTTCGCATCCCGAGATGGTTCATGTGGTTAGAGCGCGAAGTTACTGACCCGACTTCTGCCGCTCGACTTCCCCTGTCTAGCCTTGGGCAACCTGGCAGTATCCCAGCCCCCTTGCAACCTTCGGGTGGCATGGCAGTTAGGCATCGAAAGGGTGCTACGGCTTAACAACTTCTTTTATATTTATTTTCGTTGTTCTAGTTTAACGCCCTGACCAGACATCCTCACCGACTGCTGCCACCCACATCCAACGCCGCTTATCAACAGAAACTCGCACACACTTCTCTCTGCCTCCAAGTCCCGAACACCCCATTTTTCCATGCCCTCCAGTTTTTGTGGTTGAGTAAACCAACATATTCATGTACCACACCGTCCATATGCATGTGCGCTTCCGTGTGTCTGTCTCCTTTCACTCACATCTACTCAGTCCACTCGTTGACGTTTTTAAGTACACAAACAACTCTGTTAATCACTCTTCTAGTATTGCTCTTTCTTCGGATATTATTCAGAGCAGTTTCGTTAGGTGTGCAATGGAGATGATTCGCATTGAGGACGAAACAAGTGCACAGTGCTTTTCGGCACAGACCGCTTTAACTTAGAGGACAAAACCTCCATTGAAAAACACTTGCCGTGAATTGCATGAATAAACGTTGAACTGTTAGGCTTCGCGTGTCTAATTTCGTCGAACCCACTAGAATAGACGTGAAAGACTCGGGTTCAATTGCTCGCCACTCCCATAATCTCTAAAAGAGATTTAGGAGGTACCATTTCCGCCCTCGCCTTCGGAAACCGCATTGAAAGAAGGCACCGATGCTTTAAAACGAGCTGGATAATGTTTGTAGGACAAGTCCGTGGCACCATCAGCTCTGGATAAAACAATCAACCACCCAGACTATTCACAAAGGGGGCGAGATGGCTCAAGTGGTTAGAGTGCGGATTTACTGACCCGAAGTCCGCGGTTCGAACCCGACCTCTGCCTCTCGACTTCCCCTGTCTAGGCTTGGGCAACCTGGCAGTATCCCAGCCCACGTGCTTACTTCGCGTGGCATGGTAGCTAGGCGTCGAAAGGGTGTTACAGCTGACTGATTATTTTTTATCTACTCACAAAGGACCGTTACAGAGGGCTTACAAAGGTCGCATCTTATCATCAATTGTTGAATTGAGGAGTCTACTCATCACTATGCTGCTTGTCTGGATTATCAAACAAACATCTGGCAATTTGAACAAAATCGCACATGCCATAAGCAGAAGGGAAATTTACAAAAACGTCGACTCTATAAGGCGCTGAACAAGTGAAGGGGGTTTTATGTACAAAATAAAGGTCAAGAAGTCATTCTCAGTGGAGTCAGACTCCGTTGTGGGTTGGGCGGGACTGTGAGCGCCGGGTCGATTTGTCTAATAACGGTTGAAGATACTTGGTGAACCAGAAGTACGGGCAAAATTTTTCCTCAAACGAGAAAATCCGCTGTAAATGAATCAATGGTTACATCGAGTTTCGATACCGAAGCCACATAGTGTAAAGCATACTGCAACCATTTGCAAAACGGAACGTTCTAGTAGCAGCAGAAAGAAGCCGATAATGAGTGCATTACAAGCACATCAAGAATGAAGTGCAAGTCGATGACTAGGTAGTACTATGCGTGTTCACAACACCATAATTTCCTGGAAAAGCAACTTTCAAGATGACAAATAAATAACAAAGGCTACATTAGCTCAACTGAGTAGCGGCACTTCTTAAGGTACCCAGATGTCCTGGCTCAGCTCGTAGGACTAATCAGGAACACAGGAAGCAACAGATTCAAGTTGGACAATACAGATAGAAATATTTTGCTATAAACTGTAGGAATTCGAATGGAAAAGTTAGTTTCACCATCATCATCATTGACAAAAACACATAAGTAATAAACAACGGTGATTATTTGCCATACAACCGTGAGAAAATAAATCCTTAGTGGAGTGGAAAGGAGACTAAATAAGACGCCTATATCTTGAGACAGCATATCTGGGAACCACGACAAGCTAAGGTGCCAGCTACGAAGTTTGAGAACTTTATCCGACAAAAGTTCAACGCGCAACGAGAAGCAAACTTCAGCTACGTGGTCTGGCTAGGAAATGATAGGGTGCAACCCTGGGAAAACTTGTTTTCCACATCCTGCGGGGTTTCTAGCCGCGTACAAGCAGAAGCAGGTTGTTCCAGTATGGACAGTGCGGAATCCCACAACACAGTGTGACTGCAGTGGGTTTCATTTCATCTTGTCATGTCATACCATGTCCCCAGCAAACTGTTCACTAACAAGAGATCGAAACGAAAGACAATACCTTCTTGGATATAGAGTGATTGGTCTTACGTAACATAGGCTCCAAGCACAGTAACCTAGTGACGATTCTGACTCATTACAAAGTTCCGATCAAACATCCCCTTGTTGCGTACTGGTTGAAGCCTGGTTTTCTCGGACCATAAAGTAAAACCCGCCTTGCAGTTGTTCTGTATACACGATTCTTTAACTTGCACTCACTCCAGAAGTGATACAGGTTGTCGAATGCTGCCCGCACTTTAACTATCCGCGCGGTGGCATTATTTGCCATGGAACAATCACGACTTACGGAGCCGCCAAGATATGTGAATCAATCGACAAATTCAACTTATTTATACAGAAGCTACAGAAAGGTGCGGAGACCACACGGAATCCTACAACCGGTGTTGGAATGACTGACCGAGGCATATGATGGGCATACTTTCCTGAAATCTCTATGGTAAAAGTGAAAGCAGTGTGGGAAATGATTCCGAAGATGTTTTGACAGTTTCATCCATTAGACCACCACTCCACCGAAGAAGCCATCAACAAACACATCGGGATCTATCCCATTCACCGGCCACTAAGAGCGAGAGAACGCCAGAACCACAGAGCTTAGAGCTGCAAAAGCGACCAGACGAGGAACTCATAGGAGAAGCAGGAAAGCATCGTTCAAACGGACACATCAATTAGATTGGAGGAGGCACCCAACCCAGGCACCAAATCAACCGGCGGACGCAGGGACACTAACCGCCACGGTGGAGGAAATAGGGCGGTACAAGCAACCAATCAAATTAGAGAACGGCAGACCACAACGCAATGCAAATCAAGGCCAGAGAGAACAAGCTACTAAAATTACAAGGCACTGGAATAACTAATCAACACAAAGAAACACAGACCACAGCGCAACAAAGATCACAAACGGACCAACAGATTCACTAAATTCGTTACACTTCAAGTGGCCAATCACGTCAGAAGATAACAGATAGCCTTCGACTGCTATATAACCACACGCAGGCAAGGAAGAAGCACCCACCCAACTGCGCACTGATGATGTCTCCTTGTATGGTGACGAAACGTTTGCGAGCCAAGCGCCAAGCTCGGCGAACAGATCAACAGCCACCTGATCAACAACCAATAAACTCACCCGAGCTACCAATATTTCACCACATTACCAACCAACCTCCAGACGATCGAATGGGTCTGGTCAGTTCGTTTAAAGCATGTGTCGTTGCTGATATTGAATATTCAAAATAAGCATATCAAAAACAGCAATCTTACCTTTGTGTGATAGCATACTTGAGGATTCTGTGAAGGGCAAATGTGGAAAGATGAAGAGAGGATTTCGAAAATAATGCTGGTAGGATGTCAAAAGGGGACATAGTAGACCCTTCCAGACAGAACGACATGAAGTTGTAGCACTAAGAAGTATGATTGCAAGACGGAAACGAAACGAGGAAATCAACACTAGTTCATGTGCAACTCATTTGTAGAGCGATTCGTTGTTGAGTGACACAACAAATCTGCAACGTTGGTTAGGGTCGACAGTCTTCCTGAATATAGTTCTGACGTGAAAAATCCTTGCACGAAGGCATTTCAAACTGACAGACCACCAAAAAAGCAAGTCTTGTTTTTTTGTAGATGAGAGTCACTGCATGTGTCTGTTTACGTACACAGTGCCCATGAAGCAATTATTCTCTTGTGTAGCCCAACTCCCATAACTAGCAAATAAGTAGTGATTGCTGAACCAACCGGTGCTCGCTCAAAGACATTTGAGAGCGTTGGACGACACCAAACCCACGTACATCCATCAGCTGACCGGCACTAATTATTTTGGGAACCCTCATATGTCTCAGACTGATCACTCTACTAGTTTTTGTCCATGCCACAAGAGGCAGTGAAAATCTGACTCTTCTGGACAGGAAAGTTTGTGCTGATGGCTGAACAAATTTGTGCAAACAGTACTGGCTACAACACATATCACAGCTCTGTGATGATGACCTGACCTTATGGCCAAACACTTAGTACGCCCTAAATTCAATACGAAGCAAGGGTCCTCGACATCAACTCGGTTCAACCAGAGTCAATTTACCGTGAGTAGCAACTTACCTTAACTTTCTTGTTGTTCCATAGAGTCGGAGTCCTCGGAAGTAGCCTGCACCAGAGACACGACACGAGGAGAGCTGACCGGATCGTAGATTATTGTACACGTTGTTCGGGAAAAGTCCAACTCTTTTTCCAGCTGCTGACAGGCTAGTTCGAACTCGGCCAACTGGGATATCAGGTGGGCCTTCTTTGCCCCAGACGCGTCTTGGAAAACATCCATTTTGTTGTGCGTAGCCGTGTCGTGGATATTGAACGGAGAGGACATGCTCCGATTGGGACTGGAGTGTGAAGACATCACTGCGTCCACAGGAGGCTTGGGATCTTTGGATTTTATTGTCGGTGGAGATTCAAGCCACGAATGCTGATCCAGTACATCATAGTCGACAAGCTTTACATGAGATCGTCTCTTTTCCCGTTTCTATTGGCGAAAAAGGAAAGATTGGCGGGGAAGGCCTGACCATGGTTCTAGAGTCAATAACTGATTGCCTAAAATATATTGCTTGCCTTGTAAGGTCGCGTGATCTGTTGTGTCACCCTGGAAAACACTCTGATCACCGGCTACCTAAGGTGTGAACTACGGGACGAGGACTACCTCAGACAAAAAGAGGAGATACTTACCGACAACACTAAACTGTTTACTTGAAAAGTAACAATTATTGTCAAGACAAACGTACCATTTCGAGAATGTAGCCCAAAACACCCATGTGAATGCATTCTACGCAACTGTAACATACATGCAGGCAGAAAAAGTAGACACGAGAAATCGTTCTTCCTGTCTCCAGGAGTTGTACACAATTACAGCCCCCAAACACACGGTTTCTGTCCTCAAGTTATTTCCCTAGGCAATGCTACTTAAATAACTTTTAACTGTCATGAACGTCGAGGGTGACAAGAAGGAGGAACACTGGTGCTTCACTGCCGTACAACTTGTTTGAAGAAAGACTTGCAACTAAAAAGAAGGGGAACTTAGGGCGGTCAGGCCACAAACACGTGAGGTATCTATAACACCACCGGTCAGCCAATTTGGACGGAAACTGATAGCATAAACGCTCACCTCTGTGCCACGATATCTCTTCAATCCCGCCAAAGGAGTATGGACTAGCGGCTAGATCAGTACACGATAGCTTGTTCTTCTAGATATGATTAACAAAGCGGACATGTGAATATCGGCATGATATTTTCAATTTCAATGTGTCACACAGTTGACGGACTGAACGAATGTACAGATCGATACCGAGAAGAACAGGTGCAGTGCAAGCCGTGTTCATGCAGGCCAAAGTAGATGAGACGTTAAGCTCAGGCCTTTTCTGGGCACTTGTACTCGGCCCGGTACACGCAATCATCAACGGTTCGAGAAAAATTAACAAATGAGGTTTTCTAGACGTTGTAATCAGTTTAGCAGCTGCGTTGATACCCATCTCATGGCTAGAATCCATCAAGTGATTGATGATGAAAGATATTGGATTCCGTTGCAGAGTATAGTCACCCTGTATGAAAAAGCTAAGCATGTTTTCGACATCGGATAGAAGCATTCCGTAGACTTGAACCCGGTTGTCGGCTGAATTTCGCTTTCCGGCAGGGCGAAGATCAATGGGTGTCTCATCAATGATGCCTGTTGTGCTCTGCGGAGTTATTCGATATTGTGCCGATAATTTGTATAAGCGCAACTGCCTAGGGATTTCGCTTCGATAACTCCACTTTCACAGTCACGACGGATTTCTCCCACTGGAAATGAGGCGGTAATGTGGTCAACATATATGCTGTTATGCAGAGGCCACCTCAGTAGCGAATGCGGCACTATTTTCATATGCGAGTGCGACGGGAACTCCATGTGACGCAAGTGTTTCTCGGTCGATTGCTGGCATGCTTGACGTAAACGTTGCTGTCCGTGACTCAATCCATTTTCGAAAAGCGCGCCGACTACATCATTCTACCACCAGGGTCCACAGTAACCAAAATGACGGCCGTGGCAAAGGTGAGATGGGTGTAGCTGATGATATGGCTTTGTTCCACAGACTACCGAATTCTAGCTTTGATGTCTTCATATATTCCAAACCACCCTACGTATACCTTCATTCCTGCATTACCCAACTAGTCCGAGCCTGGTTCATGTAGTATCATTTCGCAGTACTGTTTGAGGGCAGCGAACCACGGTCTCATAAGAGATAGGCATCTTTGGCACTTAGTTTAATTCTGTGCTCTCGATGGATCTGTGGTGGATTTATGACACCTTCGGACAATTTGCTCGATCTATCTGTGAAGACTAGCTACGCCAAGATCCGTTCTTAGTGATGGTTTCAATTCTACAAAACCATGCACCCACGTAATCAAATACACCATTTCGGTCTCCCGTAGAGTGTGACCGGGATATAGCACAATAGTTTCTTCTGACAAGTATCGCAGGCGATAAGAATAGCCCGCGAGTTAGAGTAACCGTGGTGATGTAATCTGCTGGATGGGCTTATCCACTTCAAGAATACCAATTGAACATTTACGACCTGTATGAGTCTCGAAAGCTCGCCTGAAAAACCAGTAACGGAAACGCGTGTTAGCTAATGCAACCAAAAGGGCGCGTTGACTATTGGGCTGGTTCATAAACTCAAGAGATCCACTTGACATGTATTTCCTCTACGGAGTCGCGACTCAATTTCCATTCAGCCTGTCCAGCGGAGCTATCAGGACACTTAACTGTTGGGTCGTGGTTGTTCCTGTGACCCAAGTTCTTTTGGATGTCAGTTTTTTAGAGCACAGGTTTGTAGGATTCTGCCTGTTCCCTGAATCTTGGCAGACGATCGTACACAGGTTATCCGCTATGGGCGCTGATTGTCGCCAAGGGTTTAGCTTCTTCGGTCGACAACGATCACTGGTAGACATGTGTCCAACCCATCTGTGGTAAGCCTTGTCATCAAATTTACGAGCCCTCCCCGCTCAAGGACGGATTTCCAGTTCTTGAATTTTTCTACTGAAACGCATGGGAGCCCCCCAGACAAAAAAACCGACCACGATGCAGATGGTGTTCGTACAACAAAAGGTAGCACCATCAAAAACATTGTTGGGCGGACTCAGTTCAATTCACGGGTAGCTGTACTGTAGCCGTAACTTCGTTTGTCATTTTCCCGCAACTCCAGAATGTTGCACAAAGCTGCACTTCTATAGAGGATCATCTTACCATCTGTATCCAGTACTCATCAACTGCACACTCGGATGCTTGGATGAAAATTTGAGTCTACCATTTTTGTTAGGAGAGCCTACGCCAACTTGCACGGCGCATGGTGGCCTCTGTTCCGAGGTGGACAACCTTCAGATAGATATTCATTCCTACGATAAGTAACTGCATCCAAACACCTATCTAGAACATCGCTGTCAAACGTTTTGTTATGCCAAATTCATGCAATTACGGTTGCACCGGATTTAATTCAACTGGCCTGGAAAGAAAGGTCAGATAAATGGATTTCTAGTTGTGATAGATGATAGGTTGGAGATAAGGTATCAGCTCAAATTGAGGGACCGCATCGCAACGGAATCAGATGTTCGTTAACTTATTGCATCGGCGAATCGGGATACGACATAGAACGCGTTTTCAAACCGGTGAATCGGTTGTTAGCACTCATATTTACTACAGCTAGTATCATTTATTTTTGAAGAGCATGGTCACAAACATAAAGAGTGAATGCAAGCCATGAATGCGAAAGGGCAACAGGAGCATATGAGAGAAAAGAGAGTAACGTCTCATTCGAATTCATGGCACTAACAGTTCCATTCAGATGAGATGAATCCCAAAGTATGTAAAGATTTTGATATGGAAACACGCGTCTAAAGACCAACAACCGAAGAAAGGACAAACAATGGTGAATGCTCTTCAAGGCGCGGTAGGCACTAGCACAATCAAGACTCGCACATCAGGCACAAAGTGTCCGTTATACTGGGTCTGGTGTGAGATAAAATGGCAAACATGTATATTCAACGCGTGGTGCCATGCATAAAAGTGTCATAAGTACACAGAGAGCCCACAATGGCAAGCAAACACAAGTCACTGACTGCGACCTTAGGAAGTCCCAGTCCAATAACAGCCTTAGCGGATTGAGGAGAGCAGATCCCTCGATAAGAGATGATCATCGGTTGGTGAACCAAAAAGTCGAGATCACAACCGATGGTATGTAGGGCTGAGATTATGGCGAGGGAATATTCATCGGCACCATACTTCTGCTTCTTCTCATTCCACAGTCACTCCACACCCATCCGAGACTATGCTAACGTCCATTACAGTTGCACTTGTTCGTGGTTCGAACCCGAGCTCTGCCTCTCGACTTTCCCTGTCTAGGCTTGAACAACCTGGCAGTATTCCAACCCTCGTGCAGCCTTCGGGTGGCATGGCAGCTAGGCACCGAAAGGGTGCTACAGCTGAACGATTTAATTTAACTTATTATTAACTGCACTTGTGGGTGTTGACCTGCAAAACATTTTCACAAGCCCCGCAGGAGTTTCGAAGTGCCGTCATTCACCAGGAGTCTTGTATCGTAGTCTGGAATCGTAGCAAACAAAAGTGGATCGGGATACCACAGGATTATTGTCAGTTCGACTGATATCATCAAATGTATTCGCTGTCAGTAGAGTAGCATTTTCCCGACAGACTCCACGTCTAACGAATGGTCGTAGACAGTTTTGAAAGTCAACGAACTGTAGGGAGCGCTGCGTTCGATCATTTCTTACTACAACTTCCAAGCGATGCTGAATGAACTTGTTTATGAAGGCTCAAATGTCGATTTCCAAAGTCTGGCTGGGATGATTTCATCGGCGGCTGACTGAACTGTACAATGGCGGGGGGCTTTGGCTTATACTATGTGGACACGAAGAGGTTTAATGTTCGGTAGGTCCAACATGACTGAGCTTCGTATCGGCTCGTAGAACCACGGAGACTTACAAGAACGGTTAGTTTAAATAGGTTGCTACCGATTTCATTTACCGCAGAAAACTCATTGAAACATACAGCGTAGCCGTTCCTTGAGCCGGGTCCCAAAGATTACCGAAGAACCTGTTTGTTTCTGAGTACGTCTGAATCGCGCCATTGTAATGAGTCGAGTAGGGCATGTGATGTGTGCCGTCTGTACTACACTAGAACCGCTCGGCAGACGTTGTTCAACCCAATAGGAATGAATCTATCAAGTCTAGGTGAACGCGGGATTAACAGGCACAAGCGTATCGGTGTAGAGTCAGTCAACCAACCGCTTAAATATTTTGGTGAAAACTTCCAGAGTGAGTCATGAAGTGGTTGTTCACGAAGTCCACAGCTCGTGGCAGCCTCCAGGATAGCGGATACAGTGGCACATGCTACCACGTCCCACAGCAGTTGATATACTGAGAAGACCCGTGACACATGCTTACGAAATCACTGTCATTAGAAGTCCCACTAGGGTAAAGAAATTCCCTCTCCCGACACAGGCATGTGTGTCGGTGGAATCCAACGGGCAGGCGAATCTCTACACAAGGAATGTTGTATTCCTCCAGCGAATCTACGCCACTCCTGTCTTGCCATAAAATACAGAACAACCGGCTGTGTTAGCTGAAGCTTGCAAGTAAAGTGGAATGTAGGTATTGGTTGTGCTGTTTATTCCTCTCACGGAATCGCGTGGGAACCCACCACACGATTGACAGCCAGGGTCTAGCTGTCGGACCTGTATTGTATGATAGTAGCGCCGCAAACCAAGAAAGTCCTGAAATCAGTGGTGAACACAATAAGACTGCGAAGTGCCACTAGTCACATTGATCTGAGCACTGACACACGATAAAAATGCGGCCAAATTTGACCCGAGTCAGTCACAGTAGATTGGGTTTTTGGTAAGCCAGTGTCAGGTGTGAACAGAATGCGCCAAGGGGGTACCATAAAGGTCCCTGGGGAGGTATAGTTATTTTTTAGAACATTTCGTTTCACATCCACCAAATACTTTCATCTGCATACTAATTTCCATTTAACGGGAAACTCTACTGAATCTAGCTGAATCCCTCGTTTATAATGGTCATTTTTTAAATGAATATACTGCACAGGACAGTCCCATATTTCAGTTGGTACGACATTCGAGATATCACAATACACTGCCTGGACGTGAAACACCGCTCATATGGTTACTGAAAACTCCCCGTTAGCCAATGACCAGTTTTGTCTTTTTGGAGACTCACGGAGTTACTGTCAGCCGTATGTTCTACTTTAACCCAGACTGGACGAAGTCTTCCAAATTCTCAATTCCACGCTAATTTGGTTTTGACAGGAGAATCAACTGAATCCAGCTGAATATTTTGTTTATAAGGAGTGAAAACGATCGTGGGCGGTGAAGGATCAGTGTGTTACGTCCGAAGGATCTTCATCTTTTTTCCGTGTGCGCCTACAATGGTTTTCCCACTCATCAGTCCGTAGTGCGCGAATTCGCTCTCCAAACAAATCCCACAAAGTTATTCTCCTCTGACCTACATTTACACGATCAACTATTATCCAAGTCACCTATCCCGTAACACAAAATTTCCAAAACACGCTACTCCCTGTACGTGGGCAACCTATTCCTGAGATCTATGCAGCTTGGGTCAAGTGTTTTACACCAGGAGCTGCTGGCAACGTGTCGAAATTTGGTAGCTCGGGTGATTTCATCGGATGTTGATCAGGTGGTTATTGATCAGTTCGCCGAGCTTGGCAGTTGCCAGGAGTTCTAACCACTAGGACAGCTCGAGATAGCTCAGCGGTTAGAGCGCAAGCGTACTGATCGGGAAGCCGATGGCTCGAATTCAACCTCAGCATCTCGACTGATCCTATCTAGGCCCTTGTGCTTCCTTCAGGTGGCATGGCAGCTAGGCACCGAAAGGGCAAACGACTATCATTTTCATTCTAGCCACTGACTTTCCATCTTTACTTATTATTTATTGCAAGTGCAATGTGAGAGAAGAATTAAATCATAAATCCTAAGCGAAACTGGACAAAATAGATGAAAGCATATCTCAGCTTCAGACGCACGCTAGAGTTCACCACTACTGAACTCCAGTATACGAGATGGAAAAACCATATATTGTTTCCAAAGCAGATTGCAGCTAAGCTAAGCTCTCGCATTCCAACAACGGCCCATAGACTAGACAAAATTTTGCAGTCAGTCTTGACACGTTCACCCACATCGACAATGGTATAAAGCTTGTGGGCAGACAACCATCAAAAGTTGTTATCGACCCATCATTTTGAGCGTACAAAGAAATGCGAGGAAGAAAACGAAAAGAGTAATACAACCAAAAGATAGGCAATCGAGTAGTCTGTACTTGGTTACGATGTTGTCCATGGAATTAATAAAGAGAGACAATATCTGCTGACCTCTGTCATAGGTTCAGTTCAGCTAAACAGTCATACAATGTTCTTAAGGTAGGTTGGTTCCATCTGATACAATCTCGACCAGCAAAAAATGAGAGAACATGGAACGAATAGCTTTGAATTGAAGGAGAAGACGTAATTCGTCAACGGACATTAAGCTATCCTAGTCTTTCGATGAAGTGGAAAACTGGCAGCTACACCTTGAAGCTGGATCGTTAGTGGCTGTGTGACCGAATTGCATGTCAGTGCTACTCACCAGTAATGTGTGGAGTCGGAGGATCATCAAGTACCTTGCACTTGTGGACACGACTAAGTCTACTTATCACCGCTTTCGTACTTGGTTACCAGACGAGACTGTCCGTCTTTCGGCCGTTTCTACCCCGTAAATAGTCCAGCTGTTGCGCCCTTTGGCGCACAGCCACGCCGAAGCACGTACGAGAGCTAAGATACTGGCACGTTGCCTAAGCCTGGACAGGAACCATTGAAAAGCCATGAACCACAGACTTTCAGGCCAGCAGTTTTGCGCCCTGACTGCTGAATTATTTAGCGCTCACCTCCAGTAATCGGCTAGATAAAAATATCTCTGTGAGGTCCACTGATGTTCGAAGCAACGGCATAATCCATAGAGTTCCATCTTCATGAAGCCATTTAGCGTAGCTCAGCGTTACTATTGGAATATGCCCATCAGACGACGACGATGCTTTGGAGACGCTAAAAGTTACACACTAAAAAGTTCCGTACATATTCCACCTACAAAACGGCAACGACGGTGTTCAGTAAAGTATGGTAGAACCTCTCAAGAACGACGGAACCAGTTAAAAACGGTACTGGGCTGAGACGCCACAGAGAGTGCTATGACGTACCGACTGTCTATGATTAAACATGTAACTTCATCCCTAAACTTAGAAGTGAGCAAAAATCTATGGTGTAGGGGAAGAGAATGCCTACGTGAGCTTTATGCTTGCTAATTCTAAATGGAGTACCACATCGCAGTGACTTCAGCTGGTTATAAAAGGACACAAGTGGTTTCTGAAGGATTACACAATAATCCCGAGCAACTAGTCAAAATTGTGATAATATGCAAACAAAATAAGCTATCAGGATCATCGGGTAACCGATTTCATGCTCAGTTAACAGAGTATTGATAAACTTGAAAACACAGTAACAGACTGAAAGAAACTAGCCGTTCAGTCTCCTTCCGACCCGAATCGTCCTCCGTCAGATAATACAAGGCAAACAAGTTCGTAGTGTAGTCATATGCCATGTACCAGGTATGTAGAACTCGCGAAATGTATCCGTCGACTGGGATATACCGTCTTCGAAGAGTTGAGAGCACCTACTTCGACGTCCTTCATCAAACCTGAACTAATCGCTGTTCGAGATCGCCGAGCAACTGTAAAACGTCAGCATAGTCTCGGATTGGCACGGAGTGACTGTGTGGAATGAGAAGTAGCAGGAGTATGGTGCCGATGAATATTTTCTCACAATAATCTCAGCCCTATGTGCAATAGGTTGTGATGTCGACTTTTTGATCATCTCTTATCGAGAGATCTGCTTTCCTCAATCCGCCAAGGCTGTTATTGGACTCGGACTTCCTAAGGTCGCAGTCAGTGACTTGTGTTTGCTTGCCATTGTGGGCTCTCTGCGTACTTATGACACTTTTATGCACGGCACCACGCGTTGAATATACATGTTTGCCATTTTATCTCACACCAGACCCAGTATAACGGACACTTTGTGCCTGATGTGCGAGTTTTGATTGTGCTAGTGCCTACCGTGCTTTGAAGAGCATTCACCATTGTTTGTCCTTTCTTCGGTTGTTGGTCTTTAGACGCGTGTTTCCATATCAAAATCTTTACATACTTTGGGATTCATCTCATCTGAATGGAACTGTTAGTGCCATGAATTCGAATGAGACGTTACTCTCTTTTCTCTCATATGCTCCTGTTGCCCTTTCGCATTCATGGCTTGCATTCATTCTTTATGTTTGTGACCATGCTCTTCAAAAATAACTGATAATAGTTGTAGTAAATATGAGTGCTAACAACCGATTCACCGATTTAAAAACGCGTTCTATGTCGTATCCCGATTCGCCGATCCTGTTGCCCTTTCACATCCATCGATAACATTCACTTTTTATGTTTGTGGTTTTCAAAAATAAATGATAGTAGTTATTCCACATATATTATCTACCGTATTTTTTCCGAACCGCTAAGGGCATCCGAAGCACACGCCCATATGATATATTTCACGAAATACGTGCTACATTTCTCTTGGTGTGCGTGTGAGTTCTGAGCTGAGGCGTTGTGAAATTTTAAAAAAACACTATCTAACAAGAGTAGCATGATATCGCCAGGACAGCGATCCAATTTAACAGCCGTATGGGTACGAGTGGGGTTCACAGATGCTAAAAAGGCCGATTGAACTCTGGTTCAAAGACCGATGCTTTACATGTCATCTGATCTGTGCTAATCACAAACGGATAGACAGTACGAAAGCGTGTTAAGGAAATATGCTAACCGAGGCGAGATGGCTCAAGTGGTTAGAGTGCAAATTTACTGACCGGAAGATCCGTGGTTCGAACCCGACCTCTGCCTTTCAACTTCCCCTGTCTAGGCTTGGGCAACCTGAGTATCCCAGCCCTCGTGCAACCTTCGGGTGGCACGGCAATTAGGCACCGAAAAGGTGTTACAGCTGAACGATTACGATTATTGTTATGTCAACCAAAACTTGCTTGCTCTAGAGGGCTTAAATTTTCCAAACGAATTTCTTTGAAGAACTTAATGCTATATATTTAGGTAAAACCGTAAAAGATCAAGACGTTGCGGCTGGAATCAATCAATCAATCAATAATCAATCGGATCTGAGGAGATCTTTGCAGGCGGAGACTCGTTACTTCCAGCGTAAAAATTCATATAAAAATGTGTCAGATGTGGTCGGATAGGACAGAGTACACAGTATGCGTCCTAAGAGAAATTGAAGGTGGCTCATAAAAACAGCCACCCCAGAGAGGCTTGTCAGCACATGTTTACAATCGATGTCTCGCTGTGGCAGCTGGGATCCGGTAGAATGTTGGATTTTATTAGTTTCGAAGACCTACTGTTCTCGGTTAAGTAGGTTTAGCGGACAAATTCAAACAATTCAACATGTACAAAACCCAAACTGAAAATGTTTACCAATCTCAATCTCTGACCGCTTGTCTTAAACTTGTGACCAGGTCATCTGAAAGATGGGACATTGGCCTCGAAAGCTTGCTTTTTGGGACTATTTGCAACTAGTATCTCCTGAACACTGTCGAGGATTTCTGTGTGGGTGATTACTGGATTGCTCCCTTCCCTTAGACATTTTGTGCGCATATTTGGGTGGATGAAGAATTCTTCATATTTCAGCTGCACAAGCAGGCGCTTACTTTTTATAGACGTTTAGCGGACGTCTCATTAGAACTGATATGTTACTACAATCTTGAGTGACCCTTCTGAACATTCGAATTATCTACAGCCTATAACAGGGACAAATCGAATCTCTAGATCGGGAGGGTGAATCGCAGTACAAACTATCTAATCGAATCCACAACTTTGGTTACAGTGAAGCAAAATGGCATCCATGCGTGTTCTAAATTCCTGTGTGAAGTGCATGCCAACTTTGGGAGCTATAATTCCATCGCCTCCGACAGCCATGGTCCACGTGATACGAAAAGGTGCCAATACAGTATGGTAATGAGACGTACTTTGGTTGTTTTCGGATGTTCACGTGGTCGGTCCCACTGGTAAATGGAATCTGCACGATTCTCATAGTAGAATCGCTTGGTGCTTCTAAAATACGCAATCATTGAGAAGAGCATGGAAGATGGGCATACCTATCCCAGTGACAGCTCCAAGGGCGTGGAAGGTTCGAGGAAGCGTAATTTCTCAGTTCGGCTTCCGCTTCTCTAAGTTTTTGCCAAAAATAATTAGAGGAAAGCTTGCCACAGAGCCAGTCTTCGAATCGGGTCTAGTCGGGAAGAGGAAACAGGACGTATAGTCAAGTAACGGACCGAGGGGTGTTGGAAATCAAGATCAGATAGGTCGATTAACCAGACTGGTTGTAATGAAAAAAGTCTGAGAGCTTCAAACCCAAGGAACGTCTAAAAACGTCCGTGAGTGGTACCCTGACAGCAACTGACGAAGTCAACTAGAAAACTAACAGGTTGCATATCAATGGTTTTACGCAGCTCATTGATAGAGTGACAAGAGAGTAGGCGAGCAAGCGAACTTGCCACACACACCAACTGGACATATTCTAGGCATATTTTCCAGTATGTTTATGGCAAATAGTAAAAACAGTGAAAGGTTGATCATGCTGCTGTCTGGGATATTTGTACTACCACCAGGCCTTACGTGGCTTGTCATTCTAGGTCATTTTGGCTAAATTCCCAGGAAGTCACAGCACGTTATAAACAACCCTTCAGTGAAGGTCGGTCGTTGTTTGTCGAGACAACAAGGAAGTCACAGCACGTAATAAACAACCCTTCAGTGAAGGTCGGTCGTTGATAACACGATCTTCTATCGCTTTACCCTGTCTTTGCGGTGTACTGAAAACCTGTGACAACGGACCCTCCCATTCTATGTAAACGACTAACATGCGCAATGGAAGAGAGACGCTGAACCTATTCAGAGCCTCTACTGGGTATTGAAGTGGCCGACCTAGGATTCAAGGTTTGTGCGGCGAATCAAAGAAAATGAATGAAAATGACCCGTTGTTGTCTTGTCGAGACATTAGTCCGTTGTTGTGTCCAGTATGGTCATCCGATTCTGTTTGAAATTGCATTTTTATATGAAATAAAGGACAATAAGTGCCAGTCTAGTACAGTCCCAGTACTGGTCCATCGACACAAACAAAAGGATCCACCTGTTAACGGAACCGAATCGTTTGAGCTCACACATCAAACCTCTCACTCAAGATCATGTATCTGGTGACAAGGAGCACCGAAAGACGTTACCCATAAGTAATCATCATTAGTGGCAAAACAAGATCGATGGCTTATGCAATCTGTGTTTTCTAGATACAATCACCCATAAATGTCACGATGTTCATCTCAGTGTCCCACAGCACCGAATTCTCCCAAAATTCTACTGTAAAATGGAGTGGATGGCGAAATAAGACGATAACACTATACATAAGTATGACACTGTTAAAACCAAAATACACTGACAACAGTTTAACGAAATAAGTATGCAACCGGTTTGAGGGGGAAGTTTACATAGGAATCTCCCAAAGAGATGGTCACGATTAGAAAGCAGTGGTAAGTCTCTCGTGGGTGTGACCGTTTTCCAAGGTGATCACACACTGCGAAACGCTGTCATGAATTCTATGGGGAAACGAACCACTTTCGGAGGGTTGGTGTACATAGGAGGGATGCTATAAAGAGGACGAAAACTATCGGAGAGCAGATAGTAGTGGACAATCCAGTGGGGACTGTTCATTACTAAGACTCCTACCGGAAAAGTGTCTATTTTTCGACCATCTTTGTTGCCATAGACAGCAATACCAACCCTGGTGAGACACAAACATACAAGGATTATCTAAAGAGTGTCTAATAGGGAAACGCTAATGACCGATGCAAGCTGAACGCAGTAGTATGGTGATAACGCCATGATAACGAGTTCACTGAGGTTTCTGGATGTTAATTCACTTGACAGATGGATGGCTGCAGCAATTATTTCATTCTAGGACAGTAAAAGTTGCCATTCCCTTGGTTTACCATTTGGCGACTATCTTACGCAGAGCGATGAATCTCAGTCACCCTAGTCACTTAGAGAGCCACATTGTGAATGCTTTCTGGTGTAGTGGCCTGCGTATGGTGGTGCCAGTCCAGAATCCGGTTTGCAAACGAAATGCCTAAGCCACTGTAGTTAGTGTCATTGGCCACTCTATGAAAAGCGTACGAAAGTGTGATAGTGTCCTGTGATATAAGGCAAAGACGCGCTGCCTAGCTGCCAGCTACTTAGTCTGTCTAGGTCGCCAGTCACAAGCCCATACGGGTTCGACGGTAGGGTGGTAGACTAGAAGCCTTGTTTAATGTCTGATGGAGCTGCATGGTTTGGAAGGGAAAGGAACCAAGTTGACTTAAGGATTCCCTGTTGTAACCAAGTTGACTAGGCTGAGGGCTGTGTTTTGGGGTAGGCTTGGCCTTCTTCCGAATTTTTTTTCGTAAGCATCACCCATCCTAATTAGGACCACACATTTTCCACTGGGTAAGGCTGTGGGAAATGCAACCGCTAAGTTAGTGTACCAAGGGACTGGCAGTCTAGAGAAACTGTAACCTAATCGCACAAACGTGACGTGAAGTGTATACACCGCTTTTTCAGAGATTTTTGAAGTCTCAAACGTTCCGCTACACTTGTCCTTCCATGTCTTCTAATTATCAAATAGTTTCTCCCACCAACCTCGACTGCATACGTCACACACGAACGTGCGTTTTGTATGCCTTGCAGCGCTACAGCGGTCATTTCAGCTTCCTCCATGCGCACACAGAGTTTCTCCCACAACCTCGACTGCATACGTCATACACGAACGTGCGTTTTGTATGCCTTGCAGCGCTACAGCGGTCATTTCAGCTTCCTCCATGCGCACACAGACGAGTAACTATCCGGTGGAGGGCGAAACGCGGTTCCGCAGTGCGAAAAATCAACTGTACTGACTGGTACGCTCCGGTTCAACTTCCCTTGTTTGCGGAGTCAGACCAGCAACAGAGCCATATCATGAGGTGCAGCATAGGCGTACGTGGTGATCATGCTTCCTAACAAATACAAGGGAAGAGGGGATGATGTCAGATCACAACAAGTCGATACCGAACTGACTGTAAGGGATTGTTCCAGTATGAATGAGATCACTTCTGCTTCCCCACTTCCACTTTACCAGACGCACTTCAAACCTCCAAATTCTCTAAACCAATCGGTACGAAGATACAGGGAATATCTTCCAGGGCTCAGGCTTGTTGCCCAATTGTGCTATTTTATCAGTAAGCCACCTTGTGAAAACCATGACGCTCCAGTTGCAGCGCACTTACCGCCTCTGCAACCAGTTAGGGGGCAAAGTCTCTGTTCCCTAGAGTTCGAAAGCATTCCGTGAAGGGGACGTACTCTGATGAGCTATGGAGTTTTTTACAACCCTAAGGACAGTGTGATCGAAACGCTTACCAGATCGGCTGATTGGTTGAGTCAATTGAGTAAACGGGGTCCACAAGTGCAAAAATAAAAACAGAATCAACTCCTATGTGCTAGATATTTACAGATGATAGGAGAACACACGAACTATCATAAGAGATCCAGACATCCAATGGAACGTCTCAGATTGTACGAGTAGAGGATATGTGATTGCGACTTGCTTTGCTCCTGTGATGATTCAGGTTACCGGTTGATAGGCCATTTTGTGTGGAACCACAGGAGCAAACAACAGCAACAACCAACAACCGTTGAGCTGCAGCATCTTTTCGGTGCCTAGCTGCCATGTCATGTGAAGAAGGCACGAGGGGTGAAATACTACCAGGTTACCCAAGCCTAGACAGGAGCAGCCGAAATGCTGAGTTTGGGTTCGAACCATGGACTTTCCGGTCCGTAAGTTAGCGTCTTAACAACTGAGTTATCTCGAGCTCCATTCGAAATGCGTTTTGAAGGATGCGAGGAACTGAATACTAACTGGAAAGCTATTTTGGACCACTTGGTTGCGCAACCTTCCTGGTTCCTTTGCGTTCAGTCAGGAGTAGCCTATTTGTGACATTTAAAAAACTACAAAGGTTACACAAGCTGTTTCTGAATAGTAATCTTAAGGAAGGGTTTCAGGACCCAAAAGCAATAAGTACCACTAGGAGCAATTAAATGCCTTAAACGACTTCATATCAACCGAAGCCTGTAATGAGACCAACGTGTGAATTCGGTCAATCGGCATGCTTGTTTTGATTCTGTTCAGCTATGTTCATGCCTAAATGCCTCTAATATTGTGTTCAGTGAGATGAAGCCGAAATGTTAACGACTCGTGATTCATCTTCTGATTGCCTTGGTCAAAATCTAACAACCCAGGAAAGCGAAATCTCAAGGGCAATAAAAAAGCACGTTTAATCCACTGCCATAAAAATTACAGTCAGGGTGACGAGGATACACGAGATAGTACACTTTGTGTTTCCCGCACCGACAACCACATTCAAAAAAGAAACCAAAGTTGCAAAAAAAACTTGTTCGTTATCGTTTTCCGTATTGACATGAATGGACAAAAAACCGGAACGAAATCTGAGAACATCTACGTCCTATCAAAAAAAAGACTTGACTCGGTAAGAAATTATTTTTCCCTTTTCCTTAAATCCCAAATATACTGTGAGTCTGCACCTGCTGACTGAATGAGGGTGTTAGGGCGATTTCCAACCTACACCAACCAATCCACTTCGGTCAGTCCAGACGGAATCTCTTCTCTTCCTTCACTGAGTGATAATCTGCCTTGTAGTCTGCCTCGCCCCGTACCGTGAGTCATCGGGTCATTCGGATCAATGACAGCCACCTTATACCATCTACGAAGACTCCCTCCATTCAGCTTGGTACAGATGTGGTTTTTGGACTAATCTCGATGTCACCGATTTGTTGGTCAGTCCGATATGTGAACATCTATCATTTTTCGATGCACTTGTGATCCTAACTCATCTGAAGCGATTCAGGAACTGCTTTAAAACAGTCGAATGGGTCACCTACATATGTTGCCGTTCCGTTTGACAGGAACTACCATAGCCCAACGTATGTGACCAACTCACTTTGAGCTCGAGACAGCTCAGTAGTTCAGACGACCGGAAGATTTGTGGTTCGAACCCAACCCTGGCACCACGACTGCTCCTGTCTAGACCAGGGGTAACCTAGAACTATTTCAATCCTTGTGCTTTCTTCAGATGGCACCGCAACTAGGCCCCGAAAGCGAGTTACAGCTGGACGATTATCATTACTATTACTAGACACTATTGTATTGTGTCCCCACGTGAGAAGTGAATACGTCTAACCAAAGGACGCGACACTTTGGTTGAATTTTTCTTCTTTGCAGGTAGTGCAGCAAATTACTCCATGTGGTGGATGAGTTCGACTGATGTGAACAGGATTTGTGTGGGTACAAACACCACTTCGTTGAGTTTGCACGTGAATGCGTTTAATAAGACGGTTCCATTGCCTTGAGTCCACCAGCGACCTTTGGTCACTAGTGAGTTGATTTGGACTCCACGTATTACATTAATCGAGCATAAAATTACCATTCCAAAAGTCAGCGACTGGCAACTCCATCATATAGTTTTTCATAAACAATTGTTCCCCACGAAGAAGACTCATCACCCTCTAAAAAACAGATCACAAACCCTCCAGCTGGACTATCCAGGCGAGGACAACTATACTTCATTTTAGATGTTCTGTATTGCAAAGATTTGAGGGAACATACTACTCGGAAGCTCATAGGGTGTATCAGTGTAGAGTGTAAACCACTCACCATTAGTTGTATGTAACGTGTCCGAAGAGCATCCAGCGAGTCTGAATTAAACTCCAAAGCGGTGAACTGATCGAGCAGAGTTCGGGCCGACGCCTCCAAAGCTGATTTCTTTGGTCTGTGCTGCTGATTCTATGAGCAAAACGGGTGCAACAAAGTATAACAGGAAGGAAATAGACAACAAATGGTTGTATTACAACTTGGAAACAAAATATCAACTGGTGAACTGTCGAGCTGTGATCTAGGTTGGAAACTGAAATGCAACAAGCACCGAAAGATAGATCATCACAACAAACCAGAATGTGTAGGTACTTCTAGTGAAGATAACAGGAAAGGCTATGCCACTGTCCAGGAAGTGCCCCCTCAATGGATTATTGTACATGTTAGCCCCAGAAACCAGTTTCCTCACGAACAACGCGATAGATGATTGAGCACTTTATAGTACTCCATTGACCATCGACCCGATACAGTGATATTTCACAAACGAGGTTGAATTATTAGGTTCCTTTTATGCCAAACACTAATTTTCCGGAATGATTGAGTTCAGTGGGATGAGCGGATGCAAGATTTGGAAATATAGATTGTTTCAAGCAGAATGATGCCTTGCGGTCACGGAACATAAGGGTTAGCCAAAAGGAGTCAGGGTGATTCACATTCATTTTACAAAAAGGACAAAGAACCGAAATCCGTGAGTTCAAATTGAGACGAAACAAATGTGAAAATTCCTAATCTGGCCATTGAAGGTTGATGGCGGCCAAAATTATGATTGAATTCAGTACAATGCCAACACCGGTTGAATTTGTTTGACCACCTATGTAATATATGATAAAACATGACTGGGTCAATAATTGAGTCCAAACTAACGGAAAGCGGTTCAACCTGGATCGCTGAGTCTATCGAAAATATCATTGATTGGGCGTCAACGGGGGATGGTGTATCGATCAACCAACCAACGAAAGAAGCCTTTTTAGACAAGACGTTTTGAGTCCCGGAACTTCGCGAAGCTCAGTAAGCCCTATATTTCGATAGCTCTTGTCTAACTTTAGGAAACTCGGTATCAACTCAGCTCACACGTTTCCTGAGGCAAATGCATGCCGAAATGCATGCCAAGAAAATGAATATCACGTATAAGTAGGGAAACGCCTGGTTCGTAGGAGTGAAGGGAATGGGAATCCTACCCCTATTTCACGCTATCGGGATTTTAAAATGATGAGGTTGCAAGGCCGGTTGCAGTCCGATAGCTGTATAGTACAAATTTTCGATGTGTAGCTGATTTCTCGTGGGATGTGTTGATCATCATCATCATCATCAACGACAGTTGATAGAAAAAATAGATCTTTCTCAGTGACCGCCAACATAACACAGTAAATCCCGTGCTAACCGTAAACTTACTTGGCAAGCCCAAGTAGGTGAGGGGCTTCGCTCAGTAGCGGACAAACGGTTTGGAGGGAGAGTTGGGCCGATAAAAGATTGGTCTTGTGAAGTGGAGTCTGGTAAATGATTTACTGGAGAAGATGCAGATAAACTGAAACCGCTTGGTTGGTCCGGAGTGTGCGTGGTCTCATGTATCTCTGTGACTTTTACAGAACGACTTTTGCTCTCCCGATCGCTGTCTGTATCTGAGGAATCACCATATCCAATGATCCCAGATAGTCCGTCAAGCCCTGATGTAGGCTGCTCAGATGACTCATTCTTCTTGGTGGAATTTTGTCGCGTCCGTGGGGAAGAGAGTGTTGGTCCTCCGCCGGAGTTTGTCTGTTGTGAATTAACAGCCTCATCGTCGGAGCCACCGAGAAACGCGTCGAATGTGGATAAATAGCGCTTGTATTCTTCAGGCATTACCGAGCTGATCTCCCCCGATCGAATGTGATGATAAGTGGATGACTTGGTGATTGGATCTAACCGAACGACCCACTCGCATCCAGGAGCTAATAAAGATGAAGATAGTGAGCACGGAGAAACAAACACAAAGTGAATTAGCAATGGGGTATGGCGGACAAATGGTAATTATTTGAAAAGCGATAGGTCCAGTATTGTTGCTCTAGTGAGCGACTCAAGCCGAACAAAGCATTTGAGGAATGCCCACAGTCAGTCAGCACTTATCATCACGCAGGGCTATCTTGTCACCGGCTCTATTTGCTTTCTATACCAACTTGAAAAGTGTACTTGGATAAGATATGAGGATCACATTGCCGCTGACTGAGCATGCTTAACACGAGTGTGCGCCTGATTATTCAAACGTAACGATCTCTGTGTACACCGAATATGGCACTACATCCATACAACTGTCGTGGGGAGGTGTGCGCAGCTTGACGATATTCCATCCACTGTCGCCAAAACTATGATAAACCATTGTCCACTGCCTCATAAAAATTGTACCAGATATCTTGCTATGACCTGCTTCAAACTGAAAATAGTATGAATAATTAGGCAAAACCTCCCTTAAATTTGTTAGTTGAGTCGCTTCATACTACTGTTTTGTTTCTGAGGCTGACCCAGAATTTTACACATACCACCCTTTTACCCGTTACATTGTATGGTTCGCCCTCCGTTTTTGGTGGATAGCGGAATAATAACCATAGCTTCAGAAAAAGAGATTTTTCGGCTTTGATCGAATACCGGTAATATGCCCTTTGGTTTTCCGGCAGATGGACGGACACAAAAACGCTTACAGGAAACTTCCCAAGACAACCTTTGACAATGTTCAACTTGCACTTCATTCAGCTATGGCCTGATGCCTTCCGAAACACCCGCTGCACGGGATCATTGTGCGTTCATACGCAAGAGCCTTCGCATATAAAAAAACAGTGGTTCCTTACCTCGCTCGACAGTTGACCTCAGAAACATCTCTTAAAGTCGAACTTTTATGACCAATGCGTACCCGATTTATCTACCATCGTAAGGCGTTTTCGTGTAAACAAGACTTCCTTACTTTTCCTCCGGTTATTCTAGGAGTTCGCATCGATGTTCACGCGCGTGTAGGTTCCTGTGTCCCGAGTATAAAGATTTTTTTCTAAAAAATCTTGCAGCAGTGATGAACGAAGGAAATCCCTACTCAGCACTATAGTGACAGTCATTACTGATGCTTAAATCCCATACATTTAGGAAATAAATGTGGAGTGAAAACCGTACCTAAAAAAACAGACCGGAGTGAAATGACCAATACCACTAAAGGCCAAAGGGGCAAAGCTTCTTTGCATTCTTCGCTCGTTTCGCATCATCATTACGGTTCTAGTAATATAGAGTTCTGCACGTGCAGTCAGGCAAAAGGAATATGGTGGGATGTTCGAGCAGCGTGCATTACGGATCAAGTAAGTTCCGAAAAGCAGGGCCATCAATGCGCGGTGGCAGGTCACACTTGAACGTGCAAATGTCAGACATATGAGACTGCTAGCATGATTACAAAAGTCACATGGAGAAGAAACAGTCCAAAGTTGACTCAAGGCTGAGGGACAACGAAATGAGAAATGGACCCCTGGAAGGTAGATCCTGGAATTTGACAGTCGAACTAGTGACTTTGGAGAACGTATTTTAATATATCCTCTTATTTGATCAGAAAGCGCCCATGATTGCATGGGCACACCTGTTTTTATCGGGTGTTCAATTGAAGTCTGTCCATCAGAAAGCCTAACCAAACATTGTCACATCTCGGAGAGAAGCAGACCATCCAAAGTTGAGTCAAAACCGTTGCAGTGGAAGTAAATCAACTGAAAGCTAGAGGTAGGTTCACGGGAAAAGTATTATGTAAAACAACTTCAGGTACAGGAGCACTAGCCAACTTTAATGAATTCCTTAGATAGTTCAAGGGCCGGGTTTCAAGTGCATCCTAATTGCCGTTCGACAGTTTCTTTCGGATAGGGAGTTGGACGGAACCGTTACTATTGCTGTCAAACTCAAAAGTTGATCTCACATGTAAAATCCATTGGCTAGGCATCTTTATGACTACCTCACTACGCGCCACTGCTACGGCATGTCTGTGGGTACCGAAGAGAGGTACCAAAAATATGACGACAAACGAGGGACCATCGACTATCAACATCACCTCCCACTTTGGACAGTTAGCCACTCTTCAAGACCGAAAAATACGCCCACTATATTGTTAAACTGTCTACTGTCGAGGATACTGGGATAAATTTTGTGAGGCTGTAGAAAACTGGGTAAAAAAAGTACTTAAAAACGGGAATTCAGGAAAAAGGCGTCAGAATTATAAGCGGTCCATTTTACGTATACAATAAACGGAGAATTAGTCAGATAAACATTTTGGTTAGGTCAAGAAGATGGACCACGGAAGAGGAAACCTAAACAACAGCTTTGAATTTGAACTCGCGGTTAATCTTGTCCCCTATACATACCATAGACCTCCATCAGCCTGAAAAGTTATACGTTTAGTTAAAATTGGAAGACTCGCTTGGGGAGCGAACATCAGTATAAAGTAAGCTAGAAAACTTACCGGTTTCAACGGCATGATCATTGGTAAAAGGGTTGATGGAATCCACCTCCTATGGGCACACAGATATATTGATTGAGGGTGTCAATCGTAGTGAAAAGGCTTACAGATAGGAACTCTTCTAGCTGTGAATGTAATCCATTGCTCATCCGAACGGTCGACATTTGCCACGGACACAGTTCCTTGTGAATGGAAGAGAATAAAAAGCGAATCACGAGAAATAAGACAGAATCAAACGATGAGATGAACAAACAGACACGCGACATGAAGAGCACACTAAACAACACAGAGATGAACTCCCCGGAAGAATACCTTCCATCGGGCGCGTCCATTTGGTTGAAGCCATGATTTCTCTACAGCAATCAGCTCCACGCGTTGTCCAGATGTTGACCAGCCCAACAGCCCCAAAACTTGTTTCCATAGACGGCAATCAACGTAACTAGCACCAGAAGCATTGTGCCTGGTTTTCCAGGAGGGAGAAATTTGGTGACAGCAATTGAGATAACTTACAGAGTTGCATGCCTCCAGTACCACAAACGAGTTGACGAGCATATAGCTAGACTCGAAATAGGTGCCAGGATTAACTGTTTCCCATGGGTAGCGGTAAGCAGGACAAATCAACTAAACAGTGGGAAAGTGTGTCAAAGCAAATTTCGATAGGCTTTTCGCCTATCTTCGAAGTCTACACAAGCGCCACTTCAAAAGCGGTATAGTGGTATCGCAAGATCAAACACCCACATGTGTCACCACAACTACTTTAAATCTCTTTTTCTGACGGTTACATCACAAGCCACACAGTTTTATACAATCCAGAGTCAAATGGCTACGCCAAACGCATAATTGAACCATATGGAGACCTTCTGTTATCCCACAGGTAGACACTGCCACTCAGACCGTTCCAATCTGGGATTTTTCGCCGTGCATTTCTACCGAATGCACCGAAGACGGTTGCCTAACTGCGTGCCCCTCGATTGGTTCGATCGGAGAGTCTGTAATCCATAAAGGAAACGTTCCTTGTCACCACGCTTCGTGCTTGGTTCACGGCTCGACTGTTGTTACCCTTTAATGTGGGAGGGGAGGCTATTCACCCCCAAAATCCACAACGCTGGACATACTACATGGCAACTCAGGCGGAGAACAAATGAACACTCACTGTCTTGACATGACACCCATATGTAGTTTAATCACCCAACACCTAACTGGTACATCATAACGTATATCACACCTGAACATTCCAGGCCCTTTGGGCCTGCACCCATCCAGATCGACACAATATAGGATATCCCTAGGACTGAGGGGATGGCTGCCAGATGGCGAAACACTCATTTCTACCGTTGAAAGCACTTTGCTCACACGTGTGACGCCCGCCGTCTGACCTATTAAAAAGCTCACGCACGCACAACTACCCGCGCCCACATACGGACCACTATCTCCCTTCCTGTACCCATCTGGTAACGCCAGCATATCGATATCGCCTTCAGGTAAGGCAGCAGCATCAAACACCTCATAGTCGACCAGAGGAAGCAGCAGCAGATTCACATTCCTGTACCTGGTTTACGCCAGCATATCGATATCGCCTTCAGATAAGGCAGCAGCATCAAACACCCCATGGTCGACCAGAGGAAGCAGCAGCAGATTCACCACTGTAGCAAACAATGATTGATAGTAGGTGCTCCAAACAACAGTGGTGCATTTGGCTCAGAAGTTAGGAGTAACCCCGACCACATGATAAGCATTATGTGGCTATGCGGCAGCAACAAAATCAGTCCCACAGTTGGGACACAACATAAAATTGCCACTTGAAACACGCTGTAAAATCATCGATCTGTTCAGGACAGACCCAACCTTGATCGGTGTGAATACTGTGATATTCGATTGGTGAATTTACATTTCTTCAAATTAACAACGCCCCATTCCGTTATTTCAACGATTTGGTTGCACACAACTTGAGTGCAGTTAACTTGATGTGCTAGTTTCGAAAATTTGGAGCATAAAAACTTGAGCTTCATATTCCAATGGGTATATCTAGCCGAGATATTTGGCCCACCTGTGAGTTTCTTTGGTTCCTCGTGACGTGAGGTTGTTGATCCCTCTGATCTCCATTACATATAGACTGCCTGTTCGTGTCATTCCGGTTTAGCTTTCGCGATGAAGCGTCGAGCTCTTCATCCGGAAAACCGGTCATTCCTGAATGATCGTTCTCAAGATTTATCTTCACGGAAGACCTTTACGGTTCCTGAATCTTGACAGATTTGGTCATGAGTTTCTAAGGTCCTTGAAGTTACCTCGGCTGGCTCGTTCAAAATGAACTAGGCATTGGATGATGTCGCTGTCAGTTGGTATGGGTGTTATCAACTGAGAATAATTTGGAATTGTGCAGCCAGCCTTGATTACTGTGCGTCGGTGGTTTAACGTGAAGCGGCCCATGCTTCAGATATTTAGCGAGGGTATAACACCTCCCATCTGTGAATCAACGTGGACAGAAAATACAGCGTAGGGGTATGTGGGTGCCATTTGTAAAACCCCACGAAGTAGCTGCACATCTGAGCTCATTCCTAGGGACGGAGGTTGACGGTCAACGTATCGAGTCGCGTGATTCTTCGGTAGTCTGAGTGTTCCCTCACAGGCTATCAGTATTTAACAGACCCACAGACAATGTGGATCTTAAGAATGAAAAACCAACCACCAGATGTAGAAAGGAAGAGTACCTCCCCAGTCAGGCCAGCCTCCGGGAAGTGTTTCGTTTCCACTAATATATGGACATTATCTTTTTCGGACGTGAAGAAGATCGAACGCACTTAGAGAATTTGTCATCTATTAGGAGGGTTTTTCGGTTTTTGCCAGTGAAACCATTGCTTGCGTAACGATCAAAATCATCTGTTCTTCCCATAGCGCATCGTGGTTGTGATGGTTAGGATGTCCACTGAGTAGCTTGGAAATCATCAATTTGTTAGACTGCATCTCTTAATCACTGTCTTTCGTAGCTATCACGCAGCTTAGGAGTCACGCAGGTTTTCGACGGTTTACGAGAGACGATCTTTCCTCAAGCAATAAATCACTCCCCATGTAACGGACTTTCTAGACTAATGGAAGGTGGTCTATTTGACAAATCTAGGGTAGCGGCCTGTATCGGGAGTCCGCATCGAAGGATTATTAGATGTGCATCAAATCTGCATATCCGACCTAAGGCTGCCGCCTTGACGTGAGACTCGGGCTTGGGTGATGCAGTGAACCCCATATCCTCCCACTGTCTTGTGGGTCATACTTTTGAGTAAAAGGCTCAAGGTGGGGTATCTCACCCAAAACCCGTTCCTCGGCCTGGGCAATCGGGGATTACCATTTGACCGCACAGCTCCGTGTCTACTGATGTGCCTCCCCAACCCCTTCCCACCACACAAGGAGATGTCATTGGGTCACTTGACTGTCGGTTATCTGACCGCATGGCCCTATGCTCCCGCTGCCTATTACCAATAAACAAAATACCACACTTCCACATCCACAAGATCCTTTCTACATAGAAGCCTCTAACGTTGAAACCTTGTACTCGATGCATGCTGTGTCTCGAAACGCGCATATAAGACCCAACCGTGGTCACGCATCTCAGAACGTCAAGGACAAACTCAGGAATTTCACATTTCTCTCTCCGTATTTCCGGTGGTCCAGAAGCGATTACTCATGAAATACATGGTGTCAGAGTTGCACTCAGCCACAGCTGAATTTGCTTTACTGGATTGGACACCAGTGAACAATCATCTTTGCGCATTTCGGTTATCCAGCTCAACCAAGCTCAACACCTCTCGGCATAAAAAGCAGTGCCTGTTTGTAGTATCGGCTTATGTCCCAACGGACCGCAGTTCTAATTCTGAGAATGATGCTTTCTATTGAGAGCTATCCGGGCTCATTCGTCAAGCGAGAAGCACTGACGCTATGATATTTGTGGGCGATATGAGTGTCCAAGTTAATCGTTTCAGCTCCTTGAAATCCCATTGTGGCAGTCTATTCGGAGTCGACGCTTGTCGCACAGACAATGGACAGCAACTCCTCCAATCGTGTGCTGATCATCAATCGTTTCTGGCCAGTACGAAGTTTCAGCATAAACGTTCGCATCGCACAACCTGGAAGTCGTCAACTGCAAATCAACCGTGGACTCAGTTGGATCACGAGGCCATCAGCCACCGATTGAGAGCCGTAATTCAAGACTGTCGTTCCCTTCTGGGGTGCAAAACTTGATTCAGATCACGCCATGATGCGTGTACATCTGAAAAGTTCGTTTTCCCTCAGGCTCTCCAAAGTCAGCAAGAAGCATGCCAATCCACCATCTTCGAGAAACTGCCACAGCTCAACAGTACCAATCCAAGCTACCCCAAAAACTCACCGCAGAAAGCCAATACTGTGGTGGTAATGAGCATGTGGACGAAGCGTGGCAAAGTGTGAAATAAGCTAGGTAAGCGGCGTTCAATGCTGTCTGTCCAACATCTCTGATTGGATGTCAGACCACTGGATGTCGTCGAGAGCACTATCCATGACTGATGCCAGATATATACCAGCAGGCAACGAGTACGATGGCGCGCGAAAATCCCTCAAGCGCCAAATGGTGAAGAGTCTAAAGAAAGACCGAGAGCCCTAAAGGACATCGAATGCTCGGGAAACAGAGAAGGCTTTTGCTACCGGAAGCAGCCGCGCGGTCAGCGAACCTATGAGTGAAAATGTCCGCCCATTAATTCACTCGCAGAGACGTCGACTGGGAAGATGGGCCGAACACTTCGAAGAACAGTTTAGCTGGCCCCCGGCAACATATCCTATGGAGAGAGCACACACGGACAAATGGATTATAAACCTTAATCGCCCGTCAGAAGAAAAAATAAAGTGCGAAATATTAGTATTAAAACATCAGAAGGCACCAGGACCGAACAGTCTGTATCCAGCCCTCTTCAAAGAAGCCGGAGAATCCCTGGTGTTATATCGATCGAAGAGAAGGCGCCTGCAGAATGTGGCATGTCGACAGTTATTCCAGTCTTCAAAAATGGTACGAGGACCCTGTGTGAAAACCATCGTGGCGTCAGCCTAGTGGCTGTGGCATCGAAGGTCCTCTCTGGTCGCACAATTCGACGATTGACTGAACAAGGAAGAGACAGATCCGCGAAAACGAAGCTAGGTTCTGTCCTGCAAGAGAATGCATCGATCATATCTTCACCCTCTGACTGATTCTGGAACAGCGACACTGCTTCTATCAACCAACAATGGTTGTATTCCTTGATATGAAACCTCCCTTTGACTCTGTAAACCACCAGGCACTGTCAGTGTCTATGGAGCAAAAGCGTACCCCATAAATTCTTGACCCTCCTTAAGGCGCTGTCCACCAACTTCTGCGGACGTGTGAAGCTCGACGGGAGTTCATCACATCAAGTGGTGTCAGACAGCACTGTCCGCTTTCACCTTTCCTCTTTATTTTTGTCATTGGTACACTTATAGAGGACTCACTATCAGCCTCTAAAGCCTGCAGAGTGGAAGTTCTACCGGAGCGTCCGCTCAGAGATATCGAGTATCCAGACGACATAGCTCTTCTCGCATTTGACCCCGTGGTAATGCAATCAATATTAAGTAATCCAAATAATTCTGCCTCACGGTTTGGCGTGCACTTCACATCTGCAGAGTGTAAAGTGCTACTTCAAGACAGGTAGGCTCGAACCCTAGCCTCATATTGCAGATAAGCCGCTTGTGGGAGTAGAGAAGTTTGTCTACTTGGCAGCTGTATCAGTAAAGTGCTAAAGACAGGTAGGCTCGAACCCTAGCCTCATATTGCAGATAAGCCGCTTGTGGGAGTAGACAAGTTTGTCTACTTGGCAGCCAGCTCAGTCCCGGTGGTCTCCCGAAATATCATCATCATCATCAAAGACAGCAACATCAGTGTTGGCACTGATGCTTCACTGCCGTACAACCATAAGGTTCGTCTAGTTATATATATATATATATATATAATT
>NW_008752091.1:110080-115283 GCF_000715545.1 Opisthorchis viverrini | reverse complement strand
TAATGATATTTTCATCTGGATCGGGAAGGTTAGAGCAGCTTTTGTGAATCTGTGTCAACTGTTGTGTTACTCTTTCGAGGTTTATGGACCTTAACATTGATCATTTCTCACAAGGATGTAAGGCACTTCTCGGGAATCCTTAATCCTCCTTTTCAATTCCTTATCAGAGTAGTCTTCCTCGTGGTTATATGGGAGTCAAACGCCAACTTATACTACCGCTGTCTTGCAGTCAGTCATGATGTTGAGGTGAAACTCAGTAACTCCACTTTCGATAATGAGAAGCGCAACCCTCAGCTGGATTCAAAGTGAATGCGCTTGACCCTCAGACTGCAAATCGGATGCAAACATGAACTGCGCACGGCCATTGTTTCAGACCTTTCGCCGACGAAAAGCGCATTCATTGCCCAGTGCCCATTGTGCATTTTGATTGGAAATAGGGATTTTACCGCCACGGCACCTGGTAGCTGAGTGCGTGAGCTGTATACATGACTATGACAGGGCCTTCTGTTTGGTCAAAACTACGTTTATTTTCTTGTTGTGATGCCTCAATTGCATCCACCAAATCTCTGTCTATATTACGTGGACCCATAGCTACCACCTTGATATGGTGATCAGGTTTAAGTCGCGTGACGGTCCCGCAAGCCGAAACCGGCTGAAAGTTTGCTCATGAAAGTTCCAGGGTGCCGAGAAAGCAAAGGGTAGGAACCAGACATGGGACAGCAAGTCTCTGTATTACAGTTGATGGTAACCGAAGACAGTCTGGGAGTCACACTGTCCTTTATGATAGGAATGCGAAGGCAGTAGGGTATTTTCTCCAGGAAACCAGTATATCCATATTCATGGAAGCAGAGGTGCTTTCTTCTCCCGAGAAAGGACGTCATATGGAATGTCAACTATAAACACCAAACACCCAAACGATTGGCCGATACAACCAGTGCTTTACTTAATGCGGTCGAAATAGTCTTTGAAGTCTGGTGTTGCTCAGAATGCGCCTGTGCGCAGTCGTAAAGGGGATAAGAGTTTAGGTCTTACTTCCCGAGCTCTCCGGCTAGACACAACCCCACAGTCAAGCGGGTCAGACTGTTGAGGCAGCGTGTCCAGGCGGGGTCCACCAAGAGGACTCTGAGGCCGTCTAACACCATCGACCGCAGACCAGAATGTTGTGTTAGGGCCCATAGACGAACCCCAAAACAAAGACCCGCACTTTTGAGTCAGAGGCTCAGAGTGGAGCGTCCAAAACGAACCCAATTATTTGGACAGAACAACTGGGAAGTCACACCTGTCTACGCAGTGTAGAGGGCGCCGCTAATCTCAATCTACCAACTCCAACTCTAATTACTACGTATACCAACACGACCTAGCCTGTCCGCGGTCCTATAAATTCGGTGTCGACTCATACACCTTTGCTCAGTAAAACAGAACCTAATCAGGCACCGTGGTCATCAGGTCTGTTCAATGTAGCAGAATTTAGTGTTCGTCCTGTCAACTGGGTCGACATAATTCCATTCCTCATGTGATTTCCTCTTGAAAAAATCGACGTCTTCAGCCCTCGAAACACTCCATCGCAATGATGCACATGGATAAAATCCAGAAGTTTATTAGCAGCTGTCTAGAATGCGAAACATACCAGTCAGTCAAATGAAAATTAGCAAAGAATCGAAAAAGCTAGAAATTCGGCGTCGGACACTGTGCATCCCGAAACGAAGCCACAGTCGAAGCAAGGAGGGCGGCCCTTCAAGGCGGTTCCACGAGATCTCCAAAAGGACGTTTGGTCTGCTAAGGGGAGCCCAATAAATGGAAAAGTCAGTGGTGAATTGAAGCAGTCGAACTTTTAAAATCTATCCGCAGCATCGAGTCAATAAAGCTGCCAGTCACTGAAGTCGTTACAGAGGACGGCTCAGAAGTCCATTCGCAATCACGCCACTTGATTAGATGGGCGAAGCACTCTGAAGAAATAATTTGGCTGGCCGAAGGTGATCAGCATATTGATCGACACACCACCGGCTTCACAGTGAGAACTGAAAAAGAGTCTAACTTTTAAAGCGAAATAAAACAGCCCATCCTGGCTGTCCTTCTCTAGCCTTGTTTAGGGATGAGGAAATATTCGTTTACAATCTGACGAAAACGGGAGAAGCACCAGAGGAATGGTAGATGGCTGATTTCGCCCATGCTTTCTCAATCTGGTTACCAGTGTCCAAGTTGGCGTCGTATAACCTTATCAGCACACATAACAGGTAGTCACGAAAACCCAAAGAGTTCTGTTGGGGCTGCAGATGCATTGACCAGAATTCTAGCCCACGAA
Source organism: Opisthorchis viverrini (assembly GCF_000715545.1). Taxonomy (NCBI): domain Eukaryota; kingdom Metazoa; phylum Platyhelminthes; class Trematoda; order Opisthorchiida; family Opisthorchiidae; genus Opisthorchis; species Opisthorchis viverrini. The sequence goes on along the minus strand of NW_008752091.1, from coordinate 112,981 downwards.
CATCACCACCTTAAACGCAAAAGCAAGGTTCGGCTGCAGCATCATCATCATCGACAGCATGACATCAGTGTTCAACACCGATGCTTTGTTGCCGTAGCGTTCGAATGAATCGATCACAATTCCTTGCTGTGATGTCCCTCCTTCAAAGGCGTGGCGAACGCCCTCGTCACATTGCCCCAATCCACATACTCAAACAACCGTGGCACGCAGAGATTTACGAAGGTCGTTAGCAAAAATGGCATCTAACAAGGTTATGTTCAACGAATTGTTGTGGTCAGACCAGAAACGATAATCATCGTAAACGCCACATAGATGTGGCGCAATAGGTATTCTTACATGGTATGGAAGCCTGGGCTCCGCGAGCAGACGACGTCGAGAAAATTTCAGCCTTTGACTGCTGGGGTCGAGATAGCTGTGGTTAGGGCACGAGCTCACTGATCGGAACGTCTGTGGTCCGAGCCCAATCTCCGCACGTTGAGTGCTCCTGCCAGCAGTGAGCAGGTCAGCATCCACAGGTCAGCGTTTCCTATGCCATCAATCGAGTCCTTCGAAGAGCCTTTTCGCACACATATTCGGAGGGTTGAAACAGGTCAGAAAAGATCAAGCGACTAGTTGGTACCGACGTAAACGCAGCTGAGCTGATCACTTCCGTCTTTTAGGGTGGCAATTACTGAAAATAACTGGGAACGTCGGCAAACATAGGTGGTAGCTAGGCACCGGAAGGGTGCTTACGTTCTAGGGAAGCAGGACGGGCTTTAGCGATTCTTGCGTGTACTGTCAGCAATACTGCCTTCTGACACGATGTAAATAACCAGATAGGCAAATATATAACTTTTCTGATGTCGTAACTATCTGGGATGGGGCACTTGCCCAATATTGTTACAAGCTGCCGTGGACGTGCAAAGGACTACAGGGAAATGTCACCTGGTTTCGTCACATCCAACAGTGTTAGCCAAGGCTGCTCTCTTTCATCTTATGCCTTCAACCTTAATATGGATATTACCATGGACGGTCCAAATCAACCGTCTAACGCATGAATAATAAAAATAGTAAGTTATATACACGCCTGTGAGGCCGGAATTCTTCCAGTGAGTTGGTTTAGAAGTCGAGCACGAGAACGACGTAGCTCTTCTTGAAGCTGATCCTATATCAGACACTCGTTCTCATTCAAAGCTATTCGCTTCTATCTTCCCAAATCAATGGCGAACGACAGTGACAAATAAAGCCAACGTACAACTTGCGCATGGTTTACAACTGACGATGAGCTTGATTTTGAGAGCCGTGGTACGGAACACAGGGTCAGTACACTCCATTTATTGGCAGTATTTGGCTTTTGTCGTGGACCCCGCCCCTTCAGATTCCCGTATGTTGTTCTCCGTTCTCGAGCGGTTAGCTACGCGGCCATGTAAATTAGGCTGCTGTTCACCAAGACGTTCCCCGTTTTTAGGGAGAGCTACGTTGGCACCCGGTGACGAGGTAGTTTTCAGTAGGATGTGCAGCGCTACTTCAAGTAAGAACGGAGGGGATTCGTGTGGACGGGGGCCGCCTGAAAAGGTCCGATGTCACTCCGACCGGTTAAATGCGTCACGAACCACCTACGGCCCAAAAGAAACCGAATCCTGATGAGCCGGAAAGTGAACCAATCAGAATCGGACAGTTTGTGAAGGAATCCCTCCCTTGTCGGAGATCCTAGCTTCAGGAAAACTCTCTGATATCTCCAATAATTCAACTCTAAAAACATCCCATTGTCTTCAGTAAATCTACCTCATGCTACCGTCCCTTCTGATGAATCATATTGAGCGGAAAATTAAACACTAATTAAGCAGTGCACGGTAACTGGTGAGAACCCAACTACGTTTCATCAGGGCATATATAGGCGACTTTGTGAGAAAAATATAGCCATTCTGCAAGACTCAAGTCACCGAAACAACGATGCACGACCTATCGATGAGTAAGGCTAAACAGATGGGCATTTATCCTCTTGTACGGAAGCCTATTGAAATCCCAGGCCTCGCATTTACATGGGGTAAAGGAAACAAAAAATAACATTCGAAGATAATACTACTTAAATTGCTCACACTTCGTTGGCTCTGTGACCAGTGGCACTATGCATGTCGATGTCCCTATGTAAACTCAGGTGCAACAATTACAGTCGCAAATGGATCAGAGGCCGCTGGCTATTCGCACAATGAGATTGATTTCTCGAAATCTACGGCATTTTCAGACTAGCCACTTCATAATGTAGAATGTCTATGTGTGATGAACATGACTGATGCTCTATTCATTGCTCTATTCATTATTTTCTTGTTTTAATATTCCATATGCTGTGCATATTCGCCAATTCGAATACATACGTGCTGGTTGCCACTCTTCGCTGAATTCTGGATTTCTAGTTTGTCGGGTTGTAACGATATACGTACGAAACTTAATTAACACATTTTGGCGTCGCGATTGGAACAATTCATCATGCCTGCCGAAATGGAACCATTAAATGTTAATTCAACTGCGCGTGACGTGGAGGATTATTTGAAACGATTCGACATATGGTGCCTCACAAAATCCGATATGGATGATAAGAAACTCACTGCATATTTCCTACATTTCGTTGGCAAGGAGGCGTATAATTTGATCAAGAATTTAGTATATCCAGAATCTCCAATCGATATTTCTTACACTGCATTGAAGAAGAAAGTTCTTCAACACTTCAAACCGATTAACTTCTTAGCAGCCGAAAGAGCTAAGTTCAATACGTTAACCCGCTCTCATTCTCAGTCGGTCCGTGATTTCGTGTTACAGCTGCAGACACAGGCAGCCAAATGTGACTACGGTGCCCAATTGGAAGACCAGCTGCGTGATGGACTCATTGCTGGCATTCAGCTGCCCGAATTACAGCAGAAGCTG
>NW_008752091.1:98700-109301 GCF_000715545.1 Opisthorchis viverrini | reverse complement strand
TGCGTAGGCACATTCGTGCAAACAAATTTTGGTCGATGATTCTTTGTTTCCAGTAAAAATTCCGTAGTGCAAGCTAATTATTTGCTAAACATCGTGCACGTTGGGGGGCAACCTACAGAGTTTTTCATTATAGGCTCCGGATTATGCTAGAATGACCTCGAGGTTCATCGATCTTAACCGACACACCCCACTAACATGCGGTTAGGGTTACGCGATGCCTAATTAACTAGCCACATACAGCCTAAGTCGACAATAACAGACAGCTGAACGATCTTAACCGACGCATACCACTGATATCCGGCTAGGGGTACAAGATGCCTAACTAATCCATCCATCGGTAACGGGGAAAAGGCTCAAAATGGACGTCTTGGTCATTTTGAAGTTTACATATTTCCTTCTGTGAGGCGCATTTTCTTCTTCGTGAGGAGCGTTCGTTTGGCCGGCACCTACTCAACAGAGCCGGTCGACACTTCCGGCGGTAGTTGTGTATATCCTTAGTTGTAAGAATCTTTCCGAGTTCATCCGCCACAAACTGCCGCACCTCAGATGACGGCGTTCCATATCTCAGCAGGGCGCGGCATGTGCCCAACTCGTCTCCGTTTAGGCGTCGATTGACTGGAAGCCGATCGTACACAAACTTTGACAGTTTGTGGTTGTGTTCCAGAAAATAAGAGGTCACTGCCAGTTGGTTCCTTTGCCTCCGTAGACAAAACCGCACTGGGCAGCTGGTGCTTCGCGTACTACACCCATTCGCAAAGCAAATTAGTGTTGGTGCTTCGATTACTGGATGTACGCACAAATATCACAAAATTATCCTTCATGTATTCATTTAAGGTCTTCTCAAATGCCGTGAAGGATGAAAATGCTACAACCACAAATATCCCAAAGAAAGCCACTTCCGAAGTCAAAGCGGACGGAGTTCAAAGCCGAATGTGCGCCAATTATTTTCCGAAGAGATCGATTAAAACAAATCGCAAAAAAATGATGACAGATGGGGGGTTCTCAGTCTACGCACATATGCAAAGAAGTGCAACATTTTGACGTTAAAGTTTTTACTTCGCCCGCAGGGGTTTTGCAGAAAAATTCATTGTGCGTCTGGCCGCTGGCGGATCAGAGAACGTTGCATAGGCCGCTTCAAGATCGCGCGAAAATTTTGACCAAGGGCAAGAATGCACCCAAAAGCCGTGACTTCTATGTCTGGACTAAGCCGTTTTCTCGACGAAATTCCATTAGCGTGTGAAGTTCGACCTAGCAGACTTTCTTATTTCTCCGATCGTAAACCCAGCCAAGAACGCCTTTGAAAGGCCACCGCTAGAACTCAAACAGGGCATGCGATGGACTCCTGAAACTAATCAGGAAGTTGAGCTGCTCCGTGACGTTAAACTGTGTTCAGTTGACTGTTGTTCAGCAACTCTTCCGGTAAACAAGCCTCTTAGAGTTGGATTTCACTGATGAACTTCATCACTTGGAGCAGATTCACAACGTGGTGAGCAACAAAACACCGCCACATTAATGAGTAAGTGGAGCCACCACATATTGTGGAGTGTGTGGGCATTCATTCCACCTGTGATTTCAAGTGCTGATTGTCCCTCATTTACTCCGTCCCGCTGAATTTTCGATAGCCAATCGCAAGTTGACTGCGGTTTGTGCAGGGCACGGCACTGCAATCCAGAGAAAGGAGCTTGCAGAAAATTCGGGTATTAGGAGAGCGGACGGCAGTAAGCTTCTTATTTGAGTACAGAAATTGTGGGCAGAGCAAAATCCTGTGTTGAGTTTGAGCCCAGGTGCAAAATAGGCCAGTGAGACGGGTGCGCCTGAGACGTGATTATTTCGGCAACCCCCGGATTATTTGATGCACACAATAAATAAATTAGTCGGGAAATCTGCTGAGGATAATTCAATGCCCGTGAACTACCCAGAGATGCGGGATGCGTGTTATTGGTTCACAAGTTACGATAGTCACATTTTCATTGAAGTGTATGCACTAACAACGGTTTTTTGGTACACAGTGGTTTACAGTTGTTAGCTGCACCGTTCATAATACAAATACATTACAAAAGTGGGATAGGACAATGGTGACTTATCGTGATAATCAGTTGTAAACCGCGGTAAATAAGAAGCCAGACGACGAATCTCGCGAAGCAGGATTATTTCATTAATCAAGCAAAATTACTTGAACCACAGACGACAACTGTTGCTTCTGTGTGGCTCTGCACAGCTGAGTTTATAGCCAGAATCAAGAAAAATGTAAGCTGGGGCTGTGAGGGGGGATTCAGTGTAGGATGGTCTGGTAGCTGGCACGTAAGAATCACGGTATGCGAGATGGAACTACATCATGCCACCAATCTGGCCTTCTTATTCCAAACGGCTATTAGACTCTGAAATCCCATGGTCCATCTGTCCAATGGGTCTAACGAAGCGCTTCACAGCCAAGAGTCTTAGTACTCAACCTCCCCTCTACAGGCCGGTGGACAGTACTCCCTAGAAAGCCTCATGCCTTGCGGTAGTACCAGCTTACTTATCTTTGCCCGTTCAAACCAGTAAGTCCCATAGTTTGCCTCCACCAAAAAGATCTCAGGGCCAGACTGATCTATGAAATATTAGAGACGGTTTGCGCCGGTTTGCACAAGATGTCTTTATTATTGTGGTTTTCACTCCAGCGGGCTTGTCAGTGATCCCATTTGGTACCAATTGTCCATAATTTCCGAGGCATTGAAGCCATTATGCTAGCAAATCTGATTTGTGTGGCTCAAACGAGGCTCTCGACTGAAAGTCCGGGGAAAGCTATTACAAACTGGCTTTAAAATTCACCACTGTACCAGGAAGAACCTAAGGGACGGAAATGACGGACGGTTGTCCACACTCCATCTAGAAACTTGCGCTGGAGTTTCAAAGCAGTGTTACACCATTTTTGCTTATGACCTTAGGGTGAATGCAGTCGCTGAACGACAAGTACAAAACCAACCATGGAGACTTTGGCAAAAGCACCGATCCTGGGTATCAGTCCGTAAATCCGTTTTTCAGATCGATATTTTGTGCAACCCTCATTGATGATTCTTCCTTGGAGGGATTCCAGGGACCATCTGGATCTAAAGAGCAGACCAACCGACCTGCATTGGTAGGTCGGATATATCCACCATCAAACCCTCATCCAACTCCATCGACTATTTGTCCCGCACTATTTCCTCCGTTTATGCCTCCCTCATTTAAACCTATTTTTACCGAGCTGCACCACCTGCAGAATATCTCCTTGTCGCAAACAGCGATCCCTACCCAGTACGCCTCAATACTTACCTGATCTGTACGTAGCCTGTATACACTAGACTCAATATTCTTAAAAGATATCCTTCTGGCCTCTGCGGCAGTTCGTCCACACTCCTCAGGAAGTGCCCACTGGGTCGTTTCTTTCGGCGCAGTCATGCGTGGCCTAAATGGCGTTCCAAGATTTTCCATATTATCTCCTCCCTAGGTATTTCACTGGCCTTTTTTCTTTGCCTGTTTCCCGGGAATGGAGCGATTTCAGCTGTGAAAAACAGCGTATCCGCAAAATCTACCACAACCGCCTGACCGCCCTTTACTTTCTTTATAACATAAAATGCTTAAACCTGGTACCTCTAGTCAACGTTTTATTAAAAACTTTAGGAACCAAGATACTCCAAGCAGGCAAAAGTTATCGGGAACCACGTTATTTTTAACACTTAACATCAGTAAGTGCTAAACTAGCCGAGAGTCCTGGCCTGCAACTCTCAACATCCCCAAAGTGAGCACTGCCATGGGGCACCCTTTATACTCAAAATTACAAAATTGCTGATCACTTTGGAGGCTGACTTATTATTTGTCAGTGAGCTACTAATTTGTCCCCCTGAATGTCGTTCTATAACTCATCCGGTAAGTTAATCTGTTGGGGATATCATTGTCTAGAAAAGTTGTTTGCATTTTGGGCTATAGCCAATCTCGGTTTCTGAAAGCATCAAGAATTAAATATTGCCCCTCTTCATCATATTGTGCCTTATTCCAAAAGGACCAAGCTGATTTTCCTTTGGCCAGTTGGAATTTGTGTGCGAACGAATTCATTTTCCCTGAGGTCACCCAATATATATTTGTGTGTTACGGTTATCTGCTTTTTGAACTTCAGTGACGCGTGCCAGCCCACGGAAACGGCCAAGAAAGCCGATTTTTGGAACCACGGTACTATTGCTGATACCATAGTGCTACAAACTAAGGCGGTACAATCACCAGACTGAAGATAAAGCGCAAATCACTTCGCCTCAAATTAGATGTCATCACAACGAAACAGATATCGACGGCGAGCAACCGAAAAATCACAGTTTTCCACGAAGGTTCGCAAAAGTTACACAAATAGTTCAGTAAAACAAGATAGTTTCATTTCATCTGGTCAAGGGGAATAGATGTGCGGATTGGCTGCCACATGTGGTTGAGAACGGGAGCACATTGTTAGTAAGTCATCTTCCATACCGTGTACTTCTCTTTTCACTGCGGCAGCAAAAGTCCTCCTCCTAAGGTCCGATCATCTTCTACTCTGCGCTGGAAGTGGTTGGGCTTGCGTCCTCTCCTCCTCTCTGCGCTGGAAGTGGTTGGGCTTGCGTCATAGCCGGGGATCTGTGTGCCCGTTTTAAGTCGCGAATAGTCGCTGATCGCGCCTGTTCAGCTGTACAACAATAGGCGAACACCTGAAAGTTTACTTTGCTAGCTGCTACTAGCCCACCCCCGGAGTGTAATTACTTACCCACCTCGCATATTCCAAGTTTATTAATGGCCGGAGCTGTTAGTCTCTGTCAGCGGTACAACCTATTTGGAAGTTATTTCTGCACTTCTTCTAATCCTTGGGGATCCTGTCGTGCCAGAGGCCGATATCTTCCTGCCCGTGCTCCAATATTCATCAATCAGGATGTCGAGATCGCTGTTCGAAACTTTTCGCCCAACCAAGCAACTCGCCCAATTTCAACGGGAAAAATATATTTAACCCTAATCTCAAATTTGCTTCCGGACAAATTGCTCCTCATTCTAGCGGAGTCCGCAAAAACTTTCTTTAACAAGGACACGTAGCTTTGCATGAAGTAAACTACTCACAAGGTTGCTGAAAACTCTTCCACGGCCCACGACCGGTTTCGCACTTCTTGGGGTTCATCAGGTAGGCGCAGTCCCCGAGTTTCCATCATACTTATGTTTTACCCGAACCCAAATTGCAGTGTTCTCAAGAAATATACTCATTTGTAAATCACTTTGGTTTTCACGAGAGACTCCACTGAATCTCTCGTTTATGATGTTCCACAACTGAATGTCTCCTGTGAAAACCAAATTGATTTGCAAATGAGTGCAGTTCTCGAAAACAGTGCAATTTAGTTTCGAGTAAAACACATGGTTGATGTAAACTCGGGGACTGCGCCTACCTGATGAGCCCCAAGAAGAGCGAAACCGGTCGTGGGCTGTCGAAGAGTTTTCAGCAACCTTGTGGGTATTTTCCTTCATAGAAATATACTGCGCTATCTCGAATATCGTACCAACTGAAACATGAGGCGGCCATTGTGCAGCACATTCAGCTGGAGAACATCATAAACAAGAGATTTAGTTGAGTCTCTCATGAAAACCAAATTGATTTGCAAAGGAGTGTATTTCTCGAGAACGCGTACCTGTTTGGTCGGGGGCTCGTCAACCAGTACAGGTACCATTATTATAGTACACGATATCGGGTAGTCCACTTATTGGTGAGCCCGGGATATCCAAATATCTCTTATGCGTTTCTTCATAGTTCAATATTTTAGAAACCAAGTCCGCTTCCACCGATGGGTCTCAACTTCAGTGGTTGATTTACTATCTATCCGACAGGACACAAATGGCACATGTTTGTGGCAACCAGTCTTTTTCACTATCGATCGCCAGCGAAGCCATTCACTGGGACCTGCTGAAACCCATTCTTTTCCAACCCTCCATTAGCGAAGTCCTCCACGGTGTCCCACGGTAAACACTTTTTCTTTGCAATCGATAGGGAAATCACCTAAAAATTTCCTCCCTTTGGAAAAACTTGCCTTTCATTAATAAGTTGAAACCTTCCGACTAGTTTGCCAAATGCTTCTGGCCCGAGCTGCTCTTCTACCGGGTCCCAAATAAATTCACACAAAGACCTTCGCCAGGCCGACGCGTTCACGTTTGATTGCAATCCTGTCACGTATTTCTCAAAGATCAGAGTACTCGGTATCGGACACTCTAGTAATTCCTAATTTTTCACGAGTTATTTGGAGTTATTTGGTAAGTCACAAGCCGCAGCTACATAACAGCTTCGTGGCTTGCCACATGGAAGTTTTGATAACATGCATGAGAGATGAGACCTCGTGTTGGGGTCAGGTAGGCGCTGGTGCGTTGAGCATGGTGTAGCATGGGCACTCCGCCGATCACGAATGATGTTGATTCTGGCCTCCAATCCAGGGAATCCCTGAAAGAGCACGGGTATTGTCCGCTTGCGGCTGTTAGGTTGTACCTGTCCTGGTTTTGATACACATCTTGTAATGCTTTGAATAACAGGTGAAGGAAAAATGTCCCCCCCATCCGATACAAAATTTCTGCAGTTGCTTGAAGATAATTCACACTGCCCATGGTTTACATCGAAGTGCCAAGTTGATGATATCTTCCTCTTAGTTTGGCTACGCCGTACCAAGTCCACTTCACCAGCTAAACGAAGTACAAGCGCTATTGTTCATTGCTCCCGAGGAAGGTCGCATACAAACAAAGTATAACTAGATGAAATCACTGATACTAATGGGTTTGTTTTCCAACATGTAGGGAAAATGTCGGTTGAGGCACAAGAGCGTCGTTACAACTTGAACGCGACAGGCAAAAACACAACGGGGAGGAAGGTACAACCAATGAGACATGCTTATTAAGTGAAGTTACCACAGTTGTGGGATCCGAAAATAACTAGGGCAATGGACAGCACTTCAACAGCGATACAGATGAGTGTATAAAATTTTAGTCCACACCGTGATTCTGAGATTCCTGCTACAACTTACCCACGTTGCCGAGCTCAGGTGTCATTCGCTCAGTTGTCCGATGTCACGCATCGGCCCCAACTACTTTCAGTTTCTAATCAAGTTTGCCTACCTGCTCCCTGAACTGCATCTGCCACCTCGGACCTTATCATTTCAAGCTTTGAGCTCTGGCAATAGCCGGTTTGGACGACCTGGTTGGCTGTTATCCACTCCACCTGGCCTATGATCTACATCTACAGGGTTCCTAAACGGAACAAGACCGTGCGATTCTGTATCGGATTCGTTTCCTCGGCCAGCCTGAAAAGAATCCGGCTTCCCAAGGAATCGCACATCCCAGCTCAATGACGTTAACCGTGAAGTATGTTACGAGGCTTTTCGAAAACCGGAGTATGTCGGGCCAATGATGGAACGGCGCTGTCACACCCGGTCCGGTAGCACACCCGCAACTATTCCCTTCCTTCTCTCGACCGTACGCTATTGCATACTCGTTCCAATATTTTTAAATATCAACAAGCTTCTAAGCTGACACCAACTGCCTCCATGACATGTTCATTCCAACCTCGACCTTTCGCTCAAGTTTACTAATTTCTGGGTGTTCGTGCTTCCCGCAAATTTCAATAAATTTCTATACGTTTATGTTCCCGCCCCTTTTTTGCCATCGTTTCACTTTTCTAAGAAACTACTATGACCGACCCTACGACAGCGACACCGGTAAGTCTCTACGGTTTCACTGTACACCATGGCTCTGAGGTTCCTGTCACCACTCATCTGCTCTGTTAATCTCTCAACTTCATCATTCCAACTTACGCTTTTTGTGACCATGGCAATGTGCCCAACAATTCAAGGCCACGGAGCCTCAGCGCAGTTTTTAGGCTTTATTTCAACTTGACCGGCCGGATGACGCCAACTCTTCCACTTCGCCAGAGTTGATGCTCCGGTTCCTCGTTTTTCATCGTTTAAACTTCTCCTGTCATGTGCCAGGCAGGAAGCTTCTTGTTTTGCTCTCCCTCGCTTACTTTTTGCCCGCCACTCTCAAATCCTAACGATCCCATCCCGCTCGGTATTCTCTCCAAAAAAACGCACAAGAACTGTGCTTCCCTGCCCGTGCCGGTTAATTGGTGACCACTCCTGCACCAGAGAATGCCCACCTCGCGGCTTGGTTCATTTGTAGGGCCACCATCTGCTATCTTGTTTATGATTGCTTGACGCGGCGCCCCTAGAATCTAGCATCCACCGCGTGCTGGACGTAGTATTCGATCAGTTTTCCATTGCCAACGGCGTTCACTATATCCTCAGATCACTCCCTGACATTCGCCGGTCTGCCATGGTTTCCGCTTTACCTGCTCCTCCCCCCTGATATCATGGGCAACACTGGGAAAATATGTCTCACCATGATAGTGTAGACTGAAGAAGGGGTGTGGCTGTCTCAACGTAGCAGATCTTTGACTTGATTTGTCAGGAGGAATTCAATTTGAAACGGCCTGATTGTCGAAGGTCACAAGCTGAATAGCTGTCGTGTCGCTAGACTATTGCGGGCTCCTGGATTGGGCACAACGCTGGTGAAGGAAAAACCATTAGAATATAGCGCCTTCCTAAACGTGTTTCCGCCATCTGCAGCCGTCTTTCCACAGACGTCAGTGTACTGGATATAGGATTTGATGTTCAGTCAGCACCTAAGAGAACGGGGCCTGTGTAGCAGTGAAAATAGGAAGCACATGAAAATGAATACCATTTGAAGTCACATAACAGTTAAAGTCACTGATTGATTATCGAACATTGCATTTTGTGTGCTCAACCTGTGGCCGCTTAATCACATTTTGGGCCCATTTATAAATGAGTCTGATGCTATAAGCCATCGAGGCGAATGGTAACTTGTGCAACACTAGTCAGTCAGCACGAGAACGGGGCCTGTGTAGCAGTGAAAATAGGAAGCACATGAAAATGAATACCATTTGAAGTCACATAACAGTTAAAGTCACTGATTGATTATCGAACATTGCATTTTGTGTGCTCAACCTGTGGCCGCTTAATCACATTTCGGGCCCATTTATAAATGAGTCTGATGCTATAAGCCATCGAGGCGAATGGTAACTTGTGCAACACTAGTGCGTATTGTGGTGCACTTATATCGACCGTCCACTTTATCCTGGTTGTGTTGGGTACGGCTCCTGAGTGCGTTCATTCATGGGGTCAATATTATGGCGAGCTTCAGCATTCATTTTTGTGACTTTTAAAGCGCATCTGTTGTACGTGTGGATCTGATGGGGGCAACGGCGGGAAGAGTGCCATTCGTCAAAAAGCCAACTTGGTGTGGGCGACATTCTTGGGATATGTTTGACATATGAATGCGCGTGGTGTTTAACCTGCATGCCTCATCTGGTTGATGTGGGTTGAAATGATCAGCCGCTGAAGCGTCAGCCTTCATAGTAATAAAGTATTGGCATTCAGCGATAGTAGCCCGGAATATGACGTCTGAATCTAGTTTGTTTTTGTTCAACAGCTGGGTCCGCATGTCTCTGTCATATTGCTGTCTCCCGTGATTCCACGGGTATCATCGGCTTTTCTCACATGTTCTGATAAATCATTAGGGGCGTGTTTTGTGCCCAGTTAGAACAAAGATGGTTTACTTACTTGCAGCTCGTTCCCCTGAAATTTGTTCCTGCTTGTCCATTTGCCCCCTAGTTGTTTATGTAAATAGTCTTCTGCCTCTCAACATCGCTCAGCGTTTCGCATTCAATTTAATTATTTTTGGGTGTCTTTGAAGGAAAAGTGGACCGACCAGGGATCTAACCTTGGGGACGAGCGCGCTCTCCGCTTCACTAACTCGAATTCTCAGGTAGTCATATATTGTGTAATATTTTGTATTGTGGCTTACCCGATGGTCTCGTAGAGATATTGTTTTTGAAGGCCCTGAGCACTCACCTTCATTCGATAAGTGGCACATGCTGCTTCATCACAGTGTCTGCTAGGGATTGCAAGTATATTTAGTTTGCGCCAAATCCACCTGATACCCCTTTACCTGACAGATTCCGTCACCTCTAGAACGTGCAGGCTATCTTCCGCACTGTCACCTCTGTACGCAGCACGTTCAAACTGTCCGACTGCTCATATCCGTGCGTTCGTAAATAATTTATTACCTATTCGTTATTACCCGCTGAGGTACTTAACCTTTTCTGAAACAAGCAGCTGCGCTATCACCGGCTGTACGTTCCGCTATACACATGATGTTTATTGACCTGTATGTCCATGTAACCAGTTCTCAATACAGCATCTACTACCATCATCCGTTTCTTCCCTCCGCCTGGTGAATACGAACTACACATAATCCCATAGATCCAATATTCCTCTAAGATTCTTCGTCGCCCGGATATTACAGGTGCAGCGATGAGACGTACGGTGCTATTCTCAGCCATAATACTGAGCTTCAAGCCCTCAGTTAGCGCGGGTGAATCACCAGCATCCTCTTAGGGCTGATAGCGAATGCCGACCAGGAGGATTGCTACGCAAAACTGCTTGGTCGTCACTGGTTGACAATCTGGCCAATCAGAGTATGGGTTCATATGGTAGGCAGTCGGTTCGCGACGTCCGTCCAACTGA